>NC_067482.1:3596854-3831854 GCF_947179515.1 Apodemus sylvaticus
GTAAGTCTTATTTGTTAGTTTCAGTGGAGTTTTAAAAGATTTTTAGAAAGTTTTAAAAATTCTAACATGGAACCCTCTATGAAACAGGGGAGTTAATTTTTTACTTCACTGAGACATTTGATTGGTTTCTTTTTCTTGCTGGGTTGTACTGTCTACGCCTTCCAGTATAATGTAAGTCAGAAGTAATACACCAAGCCACCATGGCCCGCCTCTTGATCTTAGCATCCACCCTTTCATTATGGGATCACTGTGGAGTGAAACAATCTTTCCTTCCATCCTTTCTAATTCCTCAAAAGGGTTTTGCTGTTTGTTTTTAATCATGAATGAATATTGAGTTTTGTCAAATGCATTTTTGATGTCAATTCAAATGAAGGTCTAACATTTGTTTTTTATTAATTAGTGTATTCTGCGAGTTGCTCTTTGGACTGTCGGCCATTCCGTGGCTAACTTCTCTATGACTGTCTTAGGTTCCCTTGTGCATCTTTGGATTCTTGTTGTCTTTTCCTGTGAAGTCTTTCAGGTTTATCAGGGCAATACCAGCTTAGTGAGACAAATGGAAAACTCCCCTGTTTTCTGGAAGATTTTAACTGATAGTTTATGGACTTCATACAGGAAGATTTTTAAATTATTTAGTCATCTTTTCTTTTATATATGTGGATCAACAGGAAACAGTTGTTATGGTGGAGATAGTTTTGGGAATTTGTAGTTTTTCACGGAAATGTATCTGTCTCATCTATTCCTTGGAATGACTGAATTCCAAATTCATTTTTTTGCCATATTTGTCATCTTTGTTCTCGCTTTCTTAATATTTGTCCTTAGCATTATTTTCATGGATAATCTAGCCACAGGGAGCTTTGTTAATTTTCATGATTTTTTTTCCCCAGTGAACAAATCCTGCTTTCATTAATTATCTCTTCTCCTTGCTGTTGGATTTAATTTTCTGGGTGTTTTCACTTCCTGTTTGGCAGTACCCTCTTTCAACCTTAGAATCTACATTCAGGATTTCTGTGAGGTTTGTTGGAAATGAATCCTCTCAGTGTGCTTGCCTGGGGATATATTTAACGTGCCATTATTTTGAAGGACAGTTTTGTAGAATATAGAATGCTGGGTTGATTTTTTTCTCTTTTGGGGAATTTCAGTGCATCGTTCTAGTGCTTCCTGTCTACACTGCTTTATCAGTGGGCAGAGCAGTGCTCTGCTGCTCTGTATACAAGGCCTCCCCCAGTGTTTCCATGGTTTTCTCGTTGTCTGTGACCGTCCACAGTTGGATTATGTGGTCGCTAGGTCTGCGTCTCTTCTAGGTTTCCTCATTGAGATTCTTAAGCATGTTAATGTTCTCCTTCAGCTTGGGAATTTTCACCGATGATGTCCTCAGCTATGCTGCCCTTTGCCTTTCCTCTCGAGTCTGCTACGCGTTCGTCAGCAAGGCCAACACCGCCATAAGGATCTGTGGACACCTGTTTATTTTCCTCTGAGTCTTCTCTGCAGGACTGAGTTCTCTGGATTAGATAACTCTTAACTCTCTCTTTGGATTTCCTTTTCCTTGTGGCCTCTCAGATCTGCTGCTGAACTCACACACAGCTCTTTTCTTCAGTTCTGTTTTCCAAACTTGAGAATTTTATGTGCTCTTTATATATTATATACTATATACTATATATTATATGTGTTAACACATATAAAATATATGTTATATATGCTATATATATTATACATATACATGTACATGTTATGTATAGTATATATTTACACATTATATATAATTTACATATATGCACATCTATATGCATATATACTTGTATCATGATGCTCTGTTTGGTTGTACTTATAATGCTTCATTAAATTCCTTGGGTATAGTTTATTTTAGTTCTTTGATATATTTATTACTTATGTTTTAAAGCCTTTATTAATGACTATATTTTCTATTTATTCATTAATAATTAATGTTAGCCCCTTGCTCTTCTGTTCTAAATATAGAAGGCTCTTTTGCTAAGATTCCCATTTTTCAAGCTTCTTTTTATTTAGGCATTTAATATTTTAATTCCATCCATGTTCACTGAACAGACCTCTGTGTGTGTGTGTGTGTGTGTGTGTGTGTGTCTGTGTGTTGGGAAAGCAGTCAATCCAGGGCCTTGCACATGGCGCATGCCAGGCAAGTACTCTACCACTGAGCTAACCCTCCTGCCAGCAGATCCATTCTCACATTCAGCTCCACGTGACCTCTACCCCTGTCTTTGAAAAAGCCTGGTTCACTGATGGGATCTCTGTGTAGCTATGGCCTGGATTAGTGAAGTCTCTTTATGTTGCAAGAGTATATAACTCAACTTTCCACATTGTAATTCTGTTTAACCGGGTTAATTCACATTTCTGGCCCAATCCATGTTGTCAGGGAACTGGGAAATGGCCAGTGTAGCAGGTGGGAGCCCAGATTCACTGACCTATGGCTAAGGGAAGGGATGGATCCCACAACTTGTTTCATGACTTGTTTCATGTGGACATTAAACAAGTCATAGACATTCGGGCATGTTTGGTCCTAGAAGAAGCCAATATACCTTCTTCCATCTTCACCCTCCTCCCATCCCTTCTACCCCACTGAGATGAGGGGTTCACTTTGGCAGTCTTATATTTTCTTGCTTATAGTCTTCAAGTTAATTCTTCTTGACACCATAAGAAAGAATCATGTTGGCTTCTTTGGGACTTACAGCTTTCAAAATGCAGAATACATTTGTGGTTTTGCCAAGCCTTTTTCTCTCTTCTTTTCTGCCTATCATGGACTATACTTAGTTTATCATCCTGTTCTTGGGGATTACAGCTTACTTTAGCCATGTTTACAGACACTAGCTATACCCGTGGGCAGGAAAGTCTGTGAGCATAGACTTCCTCAAAGCTGGAGTGGGTAATGAAGGAGGGGAGTTAGCTTTTGTCCTGAGGCAGAGATACTGGCTAACCAGCTGAAACAGTAATCTGCTGTATCAATGGCTCCTAATGATGCAGAATGAGGACACAGGATGTGAACAGACAGATGCCAGTGAAGCTCAGAAATTAGCTGTAGGACCTCACCATTTATTGTAGACCATTTAATCATAAGTGTTTATTGAGAATTTAATAATGGCTACTGTTGGTTGAATTCTTACTTTGTGCCCTGTACTCTATATTTAATCCCCTCAATAACTTTATTACCTCCATTATACAATGAGAAAAAGTAAGCTTGGAGATCTAAGAGGAACAAGGCTCCACATCTCTCAGCTTGTGACCTAGATCAAGCCCACACTAATGTCAGCACCGTGGTCACTAGTCACTGCAGTATGTCGTCCACCAGGCTTTGGCTGTGGGTCATCTCCTGGACACAGTGACATAGTTTGATACACATGTAAAAATGCATAAGTGCTTGGTAAGGATAACTATTGTATGTAGGTAATCTCTTAGGTGTGGAGCATTCAAATCCATGCCAATTAAGCACAGACATAGTCAGTCAGCATTAGCCACAGTTCACTCCTGTGCTAGAGAATTTGAGGACTTTTCCCTTTCACCAAACTGCATCCTTGTGTCTACAAGACATCTTCCTGTTCCTCCTTGGCGAGGGTAACCACGGCTTCTCTCTCTTCTTCCTTGAGATCAACTTATCCATGTGTGAGTGAGTGAGTGTCTGCTGTTCTTAGAGATAGACCAGTGGTGTTGCTAGGCTCGGGACAGCTATTTCAGGACGAGGCTGCTCCACCTACTCCTCCTCATCTGAGACATCCATCGAAACTTTCCAGTGTTCAGGTGGATGTGGTGAACTGTACCTGTAATCCCAGCACTGGGAGAGTAAGGCAGGAGAATCAGGAGTTCAAGGCCAGCCCAAGGCACAAGAGAAGCTGTACCAAACACAGAATTACCATGTGATTCGGTTTGGTGGGTTTAGCATGAATCATGGTGGAGTTTATTGGATGCTTAAGGTGCTTTTGCTTCTGGAAGCAGGGGCTGGGTTCATCCTTTGTGTAAAAGTACCGTCAAGAGAAGACCTTGAAAGCACTTGGTCATGCTTGAAAAGATTAGTAGGTGGGAGAGGTACATTTCTAATACTCTGTTTACAATTTGAGCCCCAGTTAAACAAAGTCTTCTATATTTTAAGCTGCAATGCCTTTGCTGTAAGAGTTATAAACACACCTTTTACTGGTGTAATTTTGATTTATGGCAAAATATGTTTTATAAAATTTTTTCAGATTGTTATATTAATGAAAATCCTGTTATTATTTTCCTACTATAACCTTAGGATAACTTAAAGCAGAGAAGGAAGTGGTCATTCTTTGAAAGGATCCTTGTCACTAGACTATGTCACGGGACTGGAGTTTAGTCAGAACTGTGAGAAGAAAGGGTGCACCAGAATTTCACACATTTAGCTGCACCGAGCTCCTTGGGAAGACTCTTTCTTGTGTTGCTTCTGTTATACCCACAGTTCCTGGGGTACTGCCTGACCTATAGCTGATTGCGTGGTTTGTAGCAAACAGTGAGCCCAGAAATGAGTCCATGCAAACACAGAACAGAGAATGACCACGGCAGGAGGGCGTGGTCAGAGTAACGATCTCGCAGGGGATTGAGTGCAGGCAGATCTTTGCCTCTCACAAACATGTTGGTGTAACAACCGCACTGGATATCTCAGTGCGATCCTTCTGCTTGCTCCCCGCACGGTTTCACGGGGAGGAGACACTAGTTTTTCCTAGTAATGCGGCAGTGGTACTCAGTGGGGCGAGGCTCACGTAGCTCACTTCCGCTCGGCCCTTTGCATAGAAAAGCATTACTGCCATTCTTCCACTGCCCACATCCGGACACACTGAGATGAAAACCAGGAAGGAAAACAAAGTGTCTTCCAAGACTTGGTTCCTGGGATTTGAAATTGTCATTTCTTTCTCAGGGCCTGAAAGGACTCACTCTGTCCCAGGGGTGACTGTGTTGTCTAAGCGACCATGCCCTGGGCGTCCTGAGGAGAATGCGTGGTCTTGGAGCACTGTGCAAGGATAGAAGATCCCATCGGATGGATGTAATGTTTCGGCGTGATCCTGACTGAGGGGAGGGGGTGAGGATGTGCTTTTAGGCTGGTGTACTGATGAAGGCTTCTGCTGATGTCACAGTTTGGGGAGGAGGAGGGGAGAGGAAGAAGGGGAGGAAGAGGAAGAGAGGGGGGAGGTTTGGTATGGACTCTAGCTGATCTCCATCTGTGGTTCCATCCTTTTGGATTTTTTCCCCCTATTATTCTGTCTGCTTGGAAATCTCTTGTATCTCAGCCACTGATCACTTTTTCATGGGTATCACCTACTGGGGGGGGGGGCGGAAATACCGAAGCTGTGGTTGTGTGTAGGACTGTTATATCAAGTGAGGTGGAACCACAGCCTGGTTATTGTTTTCATGTGGACATTAAACAAGTCAAAAGGAGATGTGACTGGGTGTCAAGTACAGGCAATGTAAATATAACAAAGCAAAGACCACCCCTCTCCTAAAATCGAATGACTTTTTGTCATAGACAAGCCACATTCTTAGGTGGAGCTGCTTTGTGGCAGACAGAGTAAACCCCACCCCATGTTGACAGATCTCTAGAGAGAAAGCCTGGAGTGGGATGGCTTCTTAGCAATGAATTTTGCAAGCTTTACTCTAAGAAGTGCTTATAATTTAATTACTTGACTCCCTTCACAATGTTAAAAAGTTAATTTCATATTTGAATTGGCATGATACATTCATATTGAAAAAAGGAAGGAGTTTATGATAGTCCTCCTAAGCTAAGCTTAGCTTTGAGTGCAACGGTAGAAGGGTCTTACAGATGAGGGGCCGTATGAACATGGAAGTACAGCAGGGAGGTCAAGTGTTATCCTCAGAGAAACAGAACAGCCACAGTGTGTACTGAAAGGTGGGGTGGTCCTACTGGGTGTAACCGGCTTAGGCAGAGTGGACCGAGCATAAAATAATGCATGCCTACGACCTTGCATGGCTCACAGCCCATGGGCAGCCACCACGCCACCTCACTAGAGAGCCTCACAGACAAGGATATCCAACTCACTAACTAGGCTTCAAGTTAATGGACACTGACTTGATGGACATTGAGACACATGGGTTTTTTTCAACTCAATTAATAATTTCAGACACATTACCACTTTCTAGGAACCAAAAGTGCTTGTGTTAGAACAAACAGGGACAGCAAACACAACCTTGATCTGTGGGCATGTTCAAGAAATAGCCACAAAAACCAAGTTCGGCAAACCAATTTCCTGAAAGGGCTAAACATCCCTTCCTCGGTTTCTCCAAAGATCATTAACCATTTCCCCTATTTTATTCAGGGATTCCATCCCCAGTTCTTTTTTTTTAGAAAAATATTTTATTTATACGACTACGCTGTAGTTATCTTCAGACAGACAAGAAGAAGGCATCAGATCCCATTACAGATGGTTGTGAGCCACCGAGTGGTTGCTGGGAATTGAACTCAGGACCCCTGGAAGAGCAGTCAGTGCTCTTAACCACTGAGCCATCTCTCCAGCCCCCAAACCCAGTTTTTGAAGTTCTTGTTAGCCCTTTGAGGCACTTCAGACAGAAATGTGCCTGTGTTCCTCTATGTTTTCCATACCATGTAGAAGTACTCGATAACCATGCCTTCTGATGGATTTACCACACAGCCTGACCCCCCCTCTTCTGCCCTTTCCTAGAGCTTCCAGTTACTGGCAGAGGCTTCTGCTGTCTCCTGCTTTCAACTGGGCATAGGGGGGGGGGGGAGCAGAAACTATCGATCATCTGGGGCTCTGCTTTAGGTACAGTGTTTTAAATACAGAACGACTCAATATGAGTAAATTTAAAATAAGTGAATGGTAGCAGTGTGCCCGCTATTACTATCTTACTAGGCCACAAAGGATCTAGTCTCCTTATCCCATAGTAAAAAAATTTCCAAATCTCACGTCTCAAATGATAGGTGTAACTCAATAGAAGTATGGGCTACTATACAACTAGTCTGCCATGCATTTGAGTCCAGATTCAGCTAGAGGGACTGTTTGGGAGAAGCAGGAATTTTCTGGCTGGCCAGCATTTCCCTGTGATTGTGGTCACCCACCTTAAGAGAATGGAGGCTTCTCAGAGGGTAGCTTTGTCTCTCCAGACCTCTTCAAGACTAGATTCTTCATTTTCTCATAGCTGATCAGAAAAAGTGAGCTTGGTGTTCCTCAGATATAGCATCTTGTTACATGAAGTACTCCAAAGGAAAATATGGAAGAATGCTTAAAATTAGACTGGTTTCTGTAGCAACCAAGCCAAGCTCCTGCAGACGGTGTTTGTGACTACAGCTCAGGCAGGTGAGCAGAGGGAAGGAAAGGTAACTGCTTCCTAAACTTAGCCAAGACTTGGCTCTGAATAATGGCACCAGCAGCAAGTACCAGTAAAGACATTGCAAGAAGGCTTGGAAATCAATCCTTTAATTTCTGAGGTCATAGGTAAGACGTTTCTTCATAGAATTCCTTTGTATAATTTTTTATTGGTATTCAGCACACAGACACCACTTGCTTCCTGGGCACTGGGTGAAATGGGCGTGCAGCTGGGCTGGGTGTGAATCTGGCAAAGCACATGCCTCTAATTAGAATTCTGTACTGATGCTTGCTAGCCATTGGCTTATGTCCCTTCAAACAAAGAACAACGGAAAGTGGGCGACCGCAAGCAATGGTGACTTTGCAACATACTCAAACTCCGCAACAGTGTGATAGGAGGAAAGCCAGCTGGAAGTAAGCAGTAAAGGAAGAAATATTTTAACATCTATCTTTTAATTGAAAACATTTTTTCATATAATATATACTCTGATCATAGCCTCTCTGCCTCCACCTCCTCTCAGATCCTCCCTACCTCAAACTCTCATTAAAATACTTGCAAACCAAATGCAAAAATACATAAGAAAGATCATCCATTATGGCCAAGTAGGCTTCATCCCAGAGATGCCAGATGATTCAACATACATCACTTGATACAATAATAAATAAAGTGAAAGACAAAAACCACATGACTATCTCACCAGGTGTAGATAAGGCCTTTGACAAAAAAATCCTACACCCCCTTCAAAATAAAAGTCCTGGAGAGTCTGAGGATACAAAGAGCGTATTTCAACATAATCAAGACAGCAACCCCACAGCCAACATCAACCTAAACTTACAAAGAGCTCTCTACCTGTCCCAGAACCCCAGAGTCAGAGCTCTGAGTCAGTCTGAAGTGGCATGGAATAGTTTGTGTAGGGATTCATTGTTGAGGGAAAGTACCCCATGGATACTGCAGTTCATGTGTAAAAGCAAAGTAGAAACAAGGAGACTAAACAGGGAGGGTGTGGACTGGATTCTAGGAAGAAAGCAAAGTGTAGAAGGCAATCAAGAGTGGGAGAGCATCAAAGGCTGGTGCCCACCAGAGGGTGTGGCAGGTGAGTTGTAATTGGGCTGAAGGCAGGGAAGAGAAGCTGGAGAAAGACCAAGCAAGATTGTGTCAAAGACTGTAGTGTTTCAAATCATTGGGTGTGGCACTCTGAAGAACTTCAGGCCGTGGATAAGTGGATATCTGTGTTTTAAGATAGTATATTTTACCACACTGTAGGGAAGGTTTAGATCTGAGGAAGGGGATAGCTGAGTCGGTCAAAATGCCGTGAGAGATAGGCTTCAGGGACAGAAGCCATAGAAACAGTTGGAAGGGGGTTGTGCTGGAAGGACAAACACGGTAGTGTGAGGTCAACTGGGGAAGATAGCGTGTCAAGGCCACCCACTAGAGTCTCCGGATGTCCAGGTGGAAGGGTGGTAGTGGCAGTCCTGGGACTGGGTACTGAAAGGGGACTTTGGAGGAGAAGGTCACGAATGTCTCAGACTGAGAGAGATGTCTGTGTGTCAAATGTGAACTGAAGTCATCTCCACTCCAAGCTAAGATGATACACATTTAGGACTCAGGAAACTATGGGAGCGAAAGGTTGACAAGCAAAGAAAATAAGAAAGGCATTCAGGACAGGCCTGTGGAGAACCCCAACATGTCAGGACAGGCCCGTGGAGAACACCAACATGTCAAGACAGACCTGTGGAGAACCCCAGCATGTCAGGATGGACCCTTGGAGAACCCCAACATATCTTGGGGTTCAAATGGGGACAGCCTTGAGAAAGGAAGAGAAGGGCTGGGGAGATGGTGTTCTAGGAGGGATGGCTCTGAAAGGGAATAGAGGATGTAGCACCCTAGCATGCATATGAATGGTCAGTGCTCTTGTGAATGCCAGGGCAATGCAGCACTGAGGCCGTCTGTCTGTCCATCTTCCTATACAAATTCAGTCTGTAACCACACAGAGCAATGACCAGCATTTGTCTGAAGAAAAATTTCTATAAGTCTTCTATTAATTTTTAAAACAGACAATGGCAATGCCATTGTAATTAGAAAAATCTCCTGTTTGTCAATATATTTTATGAGAAGTGTATGTGACTGGGAGAGGAGATTAAAATCGAGCAGAGAAATAAACATTTAAGAAAAGACCTAAGTTGGAACACTTCCATTATTCTTACAGTGAGAGAATGAACACAAGCAGTAACTTTTATATAAAGACCTCGATTTCCCAGTAAGATATTTTAGAGTACAAACATGTATATTAGAACCTGTGTTATAGCCAGGCTGTGGTGGCACACGCCTGTAATCCCAGCACTTGGGAGGCAGAGGCAGGCAGATTTCTGAGTTCGAGGCCAGCCTGGTCTACAGAGTGAGTTTCAGGACAACCAGGGCTACACAGAGAAACCCTGTCTCAAAAAAAAAAAAAAATTAAAAAAAAAAAGAACTAGTGTTATAAAGATCATATGTTAAAGCCATGTCCCAGAGACATGACAGAAGCCCCTGGGAGATTTTGTGATGTTCCCTTTGCCCGTTGTCCTGCTGTGTGACATCTGGATGCACATGTGTATGTTGTCCACTTCCTTTGTCATATGAAACTTTGTCTCCCTTACAGAAACATACATGGAGTGAGCATTGCTCCTGTCTACCCACCTCAGTATGTAATTTTTACAGCTGTTTCTCAGCTGTTAATATATTTCAGTGGCATATGTGTAAATAGACATGAGCAAACTGTCTAAAAGTTATTCAGCTGGCCAGTGAACCATGTAATCTGTTGGTTCAGAGACAGCAGATAATAGAGTGAGATATTTGCTTTGCCCATCCCAACACTCCGCATAGCATCTAGACTCCAAAAGCCAATTTGTGTTCTGTTGGGGCATGTCTTATCTCACTATATTATCACATCCGGGAAAGGAAATTTGGATAATGACTGTCTGGTTTAGAAAAACAGACGCTATTTAGTGAATCGAATATTGGCAAGGTGGGAATTTCGAACTGGAATTTGGTTCTGTCCTTGGTTAATTTCATACTCTGCAATTCATCAGCACTTCCTGTCTTTTAACAACATAAGTTAGAAATAACCTTGTTAATTAGCATCTATTTTTAGGTTGATGACATGACACAGCCAAGACAGAGTGAGAACATCCCAGAGCCACCAGCACATGAGCAACAAGCTCTGCTCTAAAGGGAAGGCAGGCAAAAGCAATGGGATGCGAAGGTAGCTTGGTGTCGTGTGCTTGGAGCCCGCCAGTCAAAGGGAGGAAGCTCCAGCTTGGAGATTGGGGTCTTACTCTTAGTCACCCAGCAACAGCCGGGTGCTTCCGTTGGCTCCTTGCTACCCGGGCAATGAATTTGTTCCCTCAGTACTTTGATTCATGTTCACATTTGTATCTTTTCCTCTAACTCCTTTTTTGTCTATCACCTTCAGAAATGCTGATTTTTCCTTCTGTGTGCACATGGGATTTTCATTCAATCCCCTCTTCTCTGATTTTGGTAATGCTGCGTCCTCTTGCTTCCAAGCCCCATTCCTTTCTATTCATCTATTAGTCCATCTATTCATCTACCCATCCATTTATTCATCCATCTATTCATCCATCCATCTATTCATTCACCTGTTCATCCATCTATTCATCTATCCATCTATCCATCTATCCATCCATCCATCCATCCATCTATCCATCCATCTATCTATCCATCCATCTATCTATCCATCTATCCATCTATCTGTCTATCATCTCTGCAGTACAGTGTACATTCTCACTAAAGGGGCTTTTCCTGACCCTTCATGGCTTAGTACTCTATTTGGATCTTGTAAGGCACTCAACACCTTCTTTATTTTGATAATATATGTGTGTTTTACTTTCCTTCTAGTCTGAAACCTCCCATTTATGAAATCAATGGGCAGGTTAGCCAAGTCAGTGAAGACAGAGATAAGGACAAATTCTGAAATAATATGGAGGGGACCAGGTTCACACAGAAAGACCTGGGATTTCTCCACTCTTCTCCCAAGAACTTCCCCTAAGTTTAGTGCCCTTTTCTGAGTGAGGCTGCATATGTTATCCGTCCCTCCACTTTAGAAGGTGATGATGCTTCTCCTATGTAGTAACACCTAAGGGGTGTGGGCCTCATGGTTTGGCTGGCAAAATATAACTGGAATGAGAGCCATCAGACTGGGTGAGCTTGAGTGTAGGGAAGGCTGAGGTCAGAGGGACAGAGGATGCTGTAGAATCACTTTGCTCCTGGTCATCTCTTTCCTCCTGCTACATCAACATGAGATAAGTTAGCACGCTTACTTGGCTTGGATGCAGAAGTTTTGCCTTCCCCACCAGGTTGGAAGCTTCTAGAAAGCACAAATACCTTACCTTCATTTTGTGCACGTGTGTATGTTTGGGTTTCTGTCACATGTGTGGATGTGTGTGTGTGTGTATTGAGAGAAGGCCTATTACAGTTCTTGGAACATATGAACATTCCAAAATCAATGGAGGGATTGGAGAGGTGGCCCAGTGGTTAAGAGCAGTGGCTGTTCTTACAGAGGACCTGGGTTCACTTCCCAACATTGACATGGTGGTTCACAACTGTCTATAACTTCAGTTCCAGGGGATCTGATGCCTTCCTCTGGCTTCTAAAGGAACCAGGCATGAACATGGTATATACTCATAGACATAATTTAAAAAAAAATCAGTTGATATATGGTTTGTACATTGACTGATAGATCACTTTTATTTTGTTCAACAGTTGTTTATAAGTGCTTCCTGTGTTCCAGAGATTGTGTTACCAGTCTTAGCAAGTAGAGATGGCTCAGTGGTGGACTATAACTTTACAAATTCATAAGAAAGTTTTACACATGAAATATGAAAAAATTGCTTGGCTGGGGGGTGATAAAAGGAGCACTTGATTTGCTCTTCATCGTGGGTTGGGGTTGATTTTAGCACCCACATAAACAGCCTATCATCAACCCCCATTAATTCCAGAGCTATGAAGGAAAAGCAAGAGAATCTCCCAGGCCTCTTGGATACTGGCCTAGCTCCAGGTTCAGAGAGAGGAATGAAACAGGCAGTAATAGAACAGGATTCTGGCTTCTAGACTCATGGTACACACATGCATACACTACACACCACAGTGTACATACACAAACACACAAGGAGATAGACTCTCACGGTGTATGCTCCATGAAACCATCATTCCTACAAACATGTATAGGATCTTGAGGGCTCCTTCATGGGAGGGATGGATGAGACTTTGAGAGAAATGTGAAAAATAGTGGGGCGTAGAGAGGAGATCGTGGGAGCAGGCATGTGAGGAAACACAGGGTAGGATTGAGCCCGACTTCATTTCTGAGACAGCGAAGACCATATATTTATGAGTGCGAAAATGATTGACCTTTTATTATTTTCCAGATTTGGGATTAATAAACAACAAACTTTACCACTCTTGTTCCAACACTTACGTAAATGAAACAGATTACTCAGAGATTCCAAAAGGAAAGAAAAAGGTAAATATTCTTTGGCTAAGACCTGCTTTGAAACCTCATGAGTACTAAATTTACTGTGGTGGGGTTGTTGGCCTCTGGACGTTCCTGCCTTATAATCTATCTTTACTTATTTATCTATTTTTACTGTGCATTCACAGGATGGATCTTTGGCCTGACTTTCCATGGATCGAGCCCCACATTAACTTTCTCAAATGTTTTGCAGATTTTGCTCACGCAACCTCTGCCTGCAGAGGTAGGGAGGGGCAGGTAGCTTTGTCTTGGTGGAATATGTAGGAAGCACAAGGGCAGAGAGGTTAAGTGAGTTGTACAGGATCACATGAGGGTCAGCGACTGGCTGTGAATAGGACTCCGCTTCCAGGCTGACAGTCTCTGAGTCTGTCCACTCCTTCCGCTCTCCAGGGCGGCCACTCTGAATGTCAGAGGGGAAGGAAGTCATGTCTCAGCATTCTGATGGGGAAATTAAACAGAGAGATGACTGACGGGAGGGGAGCAGATTATTTCCAGTACTGTTGCTGAACAGCTTGCCTTTTGTTACTTATTTCTTCGGAAGGAGATATCCAAGTTCCCTACACGCCTAGAGACATGGGGAGCGGGGCACTTGGATGACAGGCTGTGTCAGAGAGCCATCCCTGCTTCCCTTTGCCACCCTGCTCCCCCATCAGGTCTTACATCTTCAGAGCTGTGTTCTCTCCTCCTCAACCTGGGACTTTTGCTGCTTTTACTTGATTCTTCCTAATACACCAGCAGCCTTCTGAGGTTTCCAGCTGAGCTGTGCCTCAGTTTCTCCTAATGCTTGGTGCACAGTCAGTGCTGGTAGGCTTTGTGGCTGCATCCGCCCCATCCTGCCCCCTAACTCCCAAAGCCCACTAGCTTCGTACTACCAAAACCACCTCCCACAAGTCATTCTTGGGCTCCGGTCTCCCCTCCGAGTTTCTCCAGCACAGTGATAGTTCCCAGGAAGTTGCACAAGTCTGAAAAAGGAGTTTCAAAAGACCAGCACCCTGAGCTGGGCTATTATCCTGGGGTTCTACCACTCTACAGTTGGGTTTCTTGCATTTTTTTTTGTCCTGACCCGGCGTTTTCTTCAAATCTTGACCCTACAGAGGAGTTCTAACAAAACAGTGGATTGCTTTCTGCCCCACTAGAGAGAGACAATTGGATATAAGGTCCATTAAATTCAGAGAACCAAAGACTTACCCTGTGTGGGTTTCTTGATAAATCTGCCTCTCCCATATACATTTTTAATGACAATGTGGTCTCAAACACAGTGTTATTCAATGCTAAATCAAAGCTGACTCATGGAGAAATGCTGTTTGATTCTATTTAGTCCACATTTCCATCCCACTTTAGGGTGTCTGCCTGAGCACACGGGGGTTGTCTAAAGCTCTCTGAAGCACGGAGCCCTCCGTGACCCCCGGAGCCCTCTGCTGATCACTGCTGTTTGTTGTAGGAGGAAGGCAAACAGGAGCATAGAAGTCTGATTCAACAGCAGCCGCTTCAAAAATGTCTCTGGGCTTTTGTTCCTGGGCTGCATAGCAGTAGGGGGCTCCCGTCCTCAGAAAGCATACTTAGCAAGTGTTAAGACCTGGCTGGGATGAGAAGCCCAGCTTAGGAGACCTTCATCATTAGCTGCTAGTGGTAGAGATTAGTGATCCTACTGCAGGATTACAGAGGGAAGGGGTGCCAGTGTTGGCTAATTGTTCGTTAATGCTTGTAAAGTAAGCCAGCTGGAGGAACACAGACCATTGTCCTTTCTCTCAGATCGAAGCTAAATTGGAAGGGCTCCTCAAGGGAGTATTGACGCCAGAGGAGAAAATAAACACTTCCCTGAGATGCTCAATTTAAAATATTTAATTAAAAACTGTTATCCTAATAAACAATGCTTAAGTTGTCACTGCATCTTCTGTCTGGGGCTGACCTTGATCTCAAAGGCACCTTTCTTCACAGGCATTGACTTTTTCAGATTTCCCCTGAAGCAGGAAGTACAACGGACTTCCTACAGGGACCCCCAGATAGAAAAAACTCCACATGTCTTGAGTTGGTATTTTGAGAGATATTAGGCATGTAGTTTACAAACTCCAAGGACTTTGGCCCTGTCTCTCTTTGCTGGCTATCAAACATGTCCTGTAAGGGGATTTAGAGGGGATACATGACCAGGGATGAAGGCTGACCCTGGGTACAAACAGAGGTAACGGTGTGCTTAAAGTCACTGCTGCCCCAGCGAGGGGAGACCACATCCACATATTTTTCCTTATCCTGGAAAAGGTCACTGAACATCTGTGTCAAGGCCTGAAAAGGCTCACCACTCCTCAACACAAAGCAGGCCAAGCTGAAGCTTCCTCTAGCCCTCCAAAGATGGAGTCACCTGTCCAGGAAACAGCTGCATTTCTGCCATATGCAAAGGTGAAGGACCAACAAAGGTGGCCAGGGTTCCTACCCTCCAGGTGGGGCATGGTCCCTTCCCAGTTGCAAATGTGGGTTGGGGTGAGGGAGAGAAAGACCTGTTCTCTCCCTCTGAGAACAGGGAGAGGTTCTCAGAGACTGGCCGGGCGGGCGGGTGGGTGAGGTTTCAGATGGGGGTTAAGGTGAGGCATCCCAAGGGAAGCTGGGTGAAGGGTGAATGAGAGACTGGCTAGTATGCTTGTGGAGATCACTGCAGGCAGAGGCTAGCCCAGGCAGAAGTTGGAGCTTGCACAGAACCCCAGTGTGCAGAGGCATCTCAGGACACACAAGTCACATGGCAGAGGAGGGAAAGAATACTCTTCGTGTGTCTGAGAGAGTTTAGCATAACTGTGTGTGGAGAACATGATACACGACCAGGATTCTGCACTGAGTCTCTGTTAGGGATTAATTGAATGAGCCACGCTCTCCCATGGTAGGTGAGTGAGGCATGTTGCTGATTAGCTTGGGATATCAGCTTAATGAGAAGTGTTGTCTGGATCCTGCCTCCTCTCTGTCTCTTCCTGCTTCTTCTGTCTCTGTTTTTAGGCTGAAGTTAGACCAGCCTTATAGTCATTTCTCTAACACCCCCATTCAGTGGCATTGCATTCACAAGATCCTTGGTCCTGTTGTATATGTGAGAGTGTGTGTGTGTATGTGTTCACTTGTATACAGGTGAGTGTGCATGTATATGTGTGCACACATGCATGTGTGTGTATATGTCAGTGAATGTGCAAACACCTCATTCACTGTCATTGTGTTCACAAGTTTCTTGGTCCTGGTGTGTGTGTGTGTGTGTATGTGTATGTCTGCACAGATGCATGCATGTATATTTGTTCACTTGTGCACAAGTGTGTATGTATGTACAGATGCATGTGTGTGATTACACAAATACATGTGTGTTTATGTGTTCACTTGTGCACAAGTGTGTATGTATATGTGTGCACACATGCATATGTGTGTGTATCTCAGTGAATATGCAAACACCTTGCTGTCATTGTATTCACAAGTAACTTGGTTCTGTTATATACGTGTGTGTGTGTGTGTGTGTGTGTGTGTATGTATGTCTGCACAGATGCACGTGTGTGTGCATGCATAGATACATGTGTGTATATGTGTTCACTTGTGCACAAGTGTGTGTGTGCATGTATATGCGTGCACACATGCATATGTGTGTATATGTCAGTGAATGTGCAAACACCTCATTCACTATCATTGCATTCACAAGTAACTTGGTCCTGTTGTATACATGTGTGTATGTATGTATGCATGTATGAACAGATGCATGTGTGTGTTCACAAACAGATGCATGTGTGTATATGTGTTCACTTGTGCACAGATGTGTGTGTGTGCACACATGCATGCGTGTGTATATGTCAGTGAATGTAAGTCTGCATGTGCAGGCCAGAGGCTTTGATTGTCAGCCTTCTCTAATTGTTCTCCACCTAATTTCTTTTGGGCATGCCTCCTCACCAAAGCTGGAACTCACCAGTTCAGTTAGTCAGTCCGGCCAGCGAAGCCCAGGGATTCTCCCACCTTGACCTTTTTAGCCCTGAGATTACAGATGCCTCACACTATACAGATTTTTGTTTTTAAGATGAGGGTTCTGGGGTTCAAACTGGGGATCTTATGCTCGCTCAGCAAGCACTTTAGCCATGGGACCCCCACCCACCCAGCCAGCCTCTCTCTTGCATAGTCCAACATCTGTGGCACCTTCTCTCTGATCTTTTATTTACTTATTCAACATCTATCTATAAAATCTTTAGCAGTTGCCAGTTCTAGGTCCCACTAGTTAATTAGGAAGGGATAGTCAACTCTTTCTTCCCCTGTCAGCCCTAATATTGCCCTTCAGACTGCATCTCCTTCCCATCATGGTTCTCAGCAATCGCCCCAGCCAAAGGCTGTTACACTACTGTCTGTTCTCCCCCAAACATTTGAAGAGAGGACAAAGCTCCTCCAATGCATTACTCACCACCAGGAGAATAGCACCCTGCACACAGTAGGCATTTTGATAACTCCAAAAGACCAATATGTAATAAAAAGGCTATACCCAATTAAAGATCAAATAGCAATGGATATATAGTATGGGAGGGAGGTGGTGTTAGCCAACAGCACCAGCTGTTTATTAAGGCTTGTTCCATGGATGTCAGAGAGGCATAACATCACCAGAATCTGCAGCCATGCTGTGGTGCTGGCTTTCAAAGCTCTACTTCTGTTTTGCTTGGAGGGCAGATGCATTAAAGTGACTGATTCTGTTGAATTGTTTGTGCTACTCTGTTTATAAAAATGCACTAATAGCAGGGACACTGTCAGACCCTGAACATCCTTCAGTCCGCTAGTTAAATAGCTGTCAAGCAGAACAGAGGGTCATGACCATGGCAAATACCACTGTGTTCTGGCTGCCATTTCATCTAAAGCTAGAAGGAGAAGAGCAGAGTCCCTCTGTTTCTGTGCTTGGCTCCGAGTGCCACACAGATTCTAATCTATTTGCTTTCCTAACACACTGCTCTGAGAGGAGAGTCAGGCCTTGGTAATGATTCATTGCTTAAATTAATTGGGAAGTCATGAGGGAGATGACAAATGACCCATTCCTGTCAGGCTGCTCCAGGAAAGACTAGATGCAACCTGCCAAAGTTCTGTATCAAGCCTGAGTTAGGGGCTGTCCCACAGTAGCAGGCAGCTGCTGACTACATTGCCTATAAACCAGGAAGCTCATAAAAAGTTAAGGTAGAAGGCTCGCCTGGGATGGAGGACTCTGTTGTCCGGTGTGTGTTCTGGCCTCAGTTGTGACTCCTCATCATTTCTGGCTTGCTTTTGCGTGGACACTTCCTTGAATCCTAGCAGATGCCTGGTGAGAAATAAAGCAAGAGACACAAAGCCAGGACCAGTTCCCACCCTGGACTCTCTAGGTTGCCCTGCTGCTGGTGGGAGAGAGATAAAGTATTGCAAGTAATAAAATGATCTGAACCCCGTTTCCCAACTAACCCCGTTTCGAATCACTGGGATTACCATTGTAGCTGGGCGTCCATGGGTGGCTGTAAAAACAGTGTGGCAGTCTCCAGAGCTACAGAAGCTTTACATGCCGTGTCTGCATCTCCATAGCTTGTGGCCAATTGCTGACAATCTAGAACAATTATAGAATAGCTTATATGCCATTCCTTTTTGGCAGTGGGGTTGCTATAGAAGAGAGTCTTGAGTTCAACCAAAGGAGAATAATAGAAAAAAAGGAAAAGAGGAGGAGGAAAAAGAGAGGAGGGAGGCACAGGAAAGAGGAGAGGGAAAAGACATAGGAGGGGGGCAGAAAAAGAGGAGAGGGAGGGAGGGAGGGAGGGAGAGAGAGAGAGAGAGAGAGAGAGAGAGAGAGAGAGAGAGAGAGAGACTGAGAGTTGGCTCTAATCATTCAGGCTAACATGGATGTTGACCAGAGGGAGAGGCTTAGGGGTGATGGTCCTGAAGGGTGTGGGAAGAGTCACCCAACAGAGATTGGAAGAAAGTTATCGGTCTTGACCCAACTCTGGTGCCAGCAAGGGTCTGGTTGCATAAGAGTTGGACAGATTGAAAGTAGCAGTGTGTATTGTTAGAATCAGTCTTAGCAAGTTATACGGATGATCTTGATGCCCTACACCTTGCATCTGAAAAACAGTTTTTAAAAAAGCTTTTCCTCACCTCTTTGTAGCAGTGACGAGCAGAGTTCAGCTTGTGACCATCTAAATATATCAGATTCCCGAGTGCATCGTCTGGCTCTTCTCTTCATGTCTGAGGCACAGGTGAACAGGACTGTAGAATCCACTCATTATCCCAACTACTCTCCTGTGCATAGGAGGCCCCCAGAGCGGAGCCCAGAGGCTCTGGCATAAAGGCAGGAGCTCTGTAGGTAAATCTGTGGATTCACCTGGTTTTTGCCAATGAGTGTCTGCTAAACCCTTGTCTCCAGAGATGCTGGTAAGTACAAAGTACTTCCAGGATACACATGCAAACGATTATGAAGAGACACTAATGTCTGAAAGACAGGATTTCCACATCTTAAAACAGATATGCTCATGAGCCCATTAAAGGGCAATAGGTAGGTTTAATGTGATTTTTTGTTCTGGGTATTTGTGATGGTTTAATAAAGACTATTCACCCCACTCTGCTTTGGAGAATAGTCTGAAGGGGAACAGATATGCACTCTTTACCAAGTCACCCCACTTTCACCATGTGGCAATGTGCCGTGAAGTCAAGGAAGCACCAACGGAAAAGCAGTGGTTGTTATTTCAAGTATCTGTACAGTCAAGAGCAGGGGCCCTCTGGACCACAGTCTGTATGATTTCCTTCCCTCAAAAACTGTCTATTGACCAAGAAGAAGAAAATAATCTACTGATCTCACTGGTGGGACTGCTTATTAAGTGGACTTGAACCCTTAGGAAATAACTTCTTTTTTCTTCCATTGACACCACCCTTGATGTTTTGGCTATATCCAATGACTATAATTACGTAGGGACATCTGCTCTCTTAGTAACAATAGAGTAAGTCCAATATACATGAAGACTTTGTTTAATTCAAAGCCTCTCTCCTCTGTTTATCTGAGGACTAGGTCCAGCGATAGAGAGGGAGAAGAGAGGCTCTGGCCTTTATTCTTCATAATCAAAATCTTCTCTTTCCATTTTGGATATCTCAAAGTTCAAGCAGAGAGGAGTGGGGAGAGAGGGAGGGAGAGAGAGAAAGGGACAGAAGAAAAAACAAGGGGGGAGAGAGAGGGGAGAGAAGAAGGGAGAGAGAGAGAGATTTGTGGTTTTTTATAAACTGTTCCTCTGTCATATTAACATTCCACAAACTCCATCTTTATAGACAAACTTGTGCTGCATCTTGGAGGTGACTCCTCTGCCCTGAAAATTCCCTGAATTAGGAAAGGGCTTGTATGTCAGTTGCTGTGTTCTCACAACAGATCTTGGTCTTCTTATCCTAGCTCCTCTTTCCTTAGAAGGGAGTCCTGGATTGAGCAGGGACCATAGGAGGCACTGAGTCTGGCTACCCTTCTTGGCATCCGCATGGTCCATGGGTTGGATGTGCCCAGCACCTTGGCTTTCCCTATGTCAACAACTCTCCTGTCCTCAAAGGATCTTGTCAACAAGTGACTAACAGTTATCTACACAGGCAATGGTGGTAGACCTCTACCAGCTCTGAGTAAAACTTTACATGGATATATCTAGCACTACATTTTTAAATGCAGCATATTTATCACTGACTTTAGAATTTTAGCTGAAAGTCAGAGATGTCAGAAAAACTTCTATCTCACTTCCAGTCTACCAGCATTTATAGTCCTTAACATCTTTCTTATTTTGTATCTAAACTCAGCTCTCCTGCATCTTTTCAGGATCCTTCCTGGTATGATTAAGCTCTAACAGTGTCCTCTTCACCACTTCTGTCCCCCTCCCAAATTCAAACACTATATATAAACTATATGTACTGTATACATATATACTATATATCTATACTATATACATATATACTATATGTAGATATATACTATTTATACTATATACATAAATGCTATATATAGTATTTATATATTTTTAGAATGTACATATATAGTATTTATATTATATACTATTTATATATAGTATATAGCATGTAGTATATAGTTCATAGTACAGACTAGACTATAAAATGTATATAGTACATAGTATATGGTATATGGTATGTAGTATGTAGCATGTAGCACACTGTAAAATATAGTTTGTAGTATAGTATACTATACTAGAGTAAAATATAGTATATAGTATATTTTATATACAGTATATAGTATACAGTATATAATATATAGTATATATAAAAATACTATCTATCTCCAAGCTTCCATACCTTTGCACCATTTTTGCTTGTTGAAATTTCTTCCATCCTTGCAGGTTGTGTCTGACTGTCACTTTCTCCATGGAACTTTCTCAGGTGTGCCTCATCCAACTAAACCTCACTGGGCCCAGTATTCACTCTCTTGATGTTTTTGTTTCTATTAACATTGTGCAGTAGGGTTCTCTCTGAACACAGTAGAGATGTTGTGACACTCTTCTTCATAGGAGATTTATTTGTGCATCTGCCTACCACACAGGGTCATGGGGTTTGCCTGTGTTGTGCACTCTCAAAGCTGTTGACCAGGATCCTTGGCATCAGGTTGTATCAAATGATGGGAAGAATAAGCTGAATAAGTTATAATCACTGACCACAAGAGAGCTGTTCCAGGAGAGCAGCCAGAGTACAGACATGACTTTGAATGTCAGAAGTGGCAGAGTCCTTCCTTGCCTGGGTAGACTTTATCTCATGAAAGATGAATTCAACAGAAGATGGGCACTTGAAATGAAACCACAACATACTAGGAAATATCAAATTCAACACCCTCAGCGTGTATTTTAATGTTGATAGTTAACTCCTCATTAGTATAGGCATGATTTGCGTTTCCCTATCTTTGCTCCAGGGTCCTCAAGGTGAGTCACACAGAACATGGTTGTATAAGAAATAGAGGCAGTTTTAGTGTGGGCGGGTGTGCAGCAACAGTGCTTTCACTACACAGGAGTGTTTTGGGATGTCTTATGAATAGTAAGTGAGGAGATTGTTAAGAAAATAGTCATTCAGACTGGAGAGGGTCCGTCTGTAAAGTTCTTGCAATGCAGCACAGAGATCTGAGTCCAGATCTCCAGTACTCGGGTGGTCATAACCACAGTCACAGTCGTAAAAAGCCTAGTTTAATGGTATTGCCTGTAACCTTAGTGCTGGGGAGGTCGAGGCAGGTGGGCACCAGGGATATCAGGTGGGCATCAGATGGGTATCAAGTGGGCACCAGGGATATCACATGGGTATCAGGTAGACATCAGGCGGGCATTGGATGGATTTCTGGACATCAGATGGGCATCAGGTAGGCATCGATAGGGTTGGCATCAGGTGGACATTGGATAGGTATCTGGGCATCAGGTGGGTATCAGGTGGGCATCAGTTGGGCAAGAGGTGGTCACTGGATGGGCATCAGGTGGGCATCAGGTGGTCACTGAATGGGCATCAGGTGGGCATCAGGTGAGCATCAGGTGGGCATCAGGTGGATATCTTGGTTTCAGGTGAACATCAGGTGTGTACCAGGTGGGCATGTTTGGGGCAATCTTTATTTTTGTATGCCCAAAATAAAATCCAAAAGTCTGTTTCAGGGACAATCTTTATGAAAAATATGTGAGCTGAGAAACAGGAGCTCAGATTCCTTTCTGGAAGAATCCGACTTTCTCAGTGTGCATAAGAATGACTCTACTGGATGACTGATAGAATGTAGGGTTTTTCACAATACTTTCTGGGTCCACTGTCCATGGGCAATTAATACCCTTCCATGTCCACAATAGGGATTCACTGGCCAAATTAATTTAGAAGCACTAAATTAACTTAGCGTTTTCCAAATTAAAGTAAAACAAAATTGTTTACTACTTGACTTCCCAGAGTATTTTAAACACTTCATAAAGTTCTATGTATTTGGCTGGGATGCGGCACTTCCAAGTACATGACATCATGGCATTGTATGGTCATATTTATGATCTTGTGCTCTGTGGGGCTTGCTTTGGTAAAGACGAACATAATAAAAGATATAAAGATAAAGATAAAGATATAAAGATAAAGATGTCCCATGAGGTCTTTCCCATACCTTGGATGGAGGACAATTTCTGATTTATCCAAATTTCTCTAGCTGGGGACTGAAAGGACATGCATGCTACCATAGTATGGGGAGACCAGTTCACATCATGCTTCTGACATGCATTCGCTGGGGGTGTACACCCACTTCACTGGGGATGGAACAAACAGGGTGCCTCCTCAGAAGCAGAGGCAGTGGTCTAGTGGGAGGTGTGCCTAAGCTAATCATTTCCATACAACAGTAATGGACAGGCAAGACGCCCACAGAATGGATGGAAACTGAGAGGAACTCACAGCCACAGAGTGTCACTCCCAAGGAAGAGGCTGGGATAGGGAGGTGTGGGGAAGAGTGGCTTCCAGGCAGTATCATGACCACAGAGCACTTGTAAGGGTGATGAGGAGACCTGCATTTGACTTTGGATGTTACTAATAGAAGGAATGTGAAAGACACCTCCCTAGAACAGGAGGCTGTAATGTTTGGAAAGA
Organism: Apodemus sylvaticus; assembly: GCF_947179515.1. Lineage (NCBI taxonomy): Eukaryota > Metazoa > Chordata > Mammalia > Rodentia > Muridae > Apodemus > Apodemus sylvaticus. The sequence continues at coordinate 3,620,247 of NC_067482.1, forward strand.
GGAGGCTGTTACAGCCCTCAGTGCAACCCTTGCACTCACCTACACCCCCACACAGCTTTTAAACACTGACCAGCAGCACCCTGGGGGTGAACAACAGGTAGAGGAAAAAACCTTTTTTTTTTTTTTTTTTTAATGTATTAAAGCAAAGCACATCTGCAAGTGCCTTAGATAACTTAATTTGGGTCGGTGACAAAAGGGACAAAGGACAGCTGTGCAGCCCAGGAGCAAAGAGGGGCTTCTCGGAGAGCTTCCACAGACTTCAGCCCCTCTCATTATACCTTAGCTGGAGGCCTGGGAGGGGAGCCTGCCTTTGCAGCAGCTCATTAGCAAAAGAAGAACTCTGACATTAGTTAAAATGTTGATAGACATGACAGGGGACCAGGCTGGAATAGAGGCCCTGCAGCCTGTGTCTTGATTTGTATAGTTTTTATTTCTTTCAATGCAACATACTTTAAATTGCTAAAAAAAAAAAAAAGATAATCTTTGTTGAGTAAAGCGTGCTGGTAAAGTACAGATAACTGTTCCAAGGCCTGAGCCGAGTTTCTTCGAAAAGCATTTCCTCACACTTAGCATTTATGAATACCCAGATCTAGTGTTTGCCTTCATCTTGAGCCTTTTTGATTCTGTGTGGCTGTGTTATTTGTGTTCTCTCTTATCTCCAAATTCTCATTGGATCTGCTTCCTCTGACTAAAAGTGTGCTGATGCCCCTCTGTTGGGAAAAGCTTGATAAAACAAGAGCAGAACAGAAGCAACAAGGAACTCTGTCCTCGCCTGGGAGCCCTTGGGAGTACTCACGCTTTCTCACAGCACCACAAGGCTGGTTTTAAAATGCTTTCTCAGGATTAGGGATAAGAGTGCTTGGTGTGTGAGGCAGAGGACCCGAGTCTGAATCCCCAGCAACATGTAAAAGGTGGGCATGGCAGTGTGGGGCTGGGGGCAGGTTCCCAAGACTCATGGACCAGTCTGGTAGAAGGAGGAAGCTGAAGTTCAGCGGGAAGCCCTGCCTCAAAGGATTAAAGTACAGAATGATAGAGGAAGACATCTTATGTCCTCTTCTGTTGTTCATACACACACACACTCACACTCACACACATGCACACACTCACAGACATAGACACACACTTACATACACACATATACATACACACATACAACACCTACACACATACATATATAAATATACACATAAATACACTCACACAGACACCTCACAGACACATACACACACAGACACACACATCCACACACAAACATGCGCACACACTTATATCTACAAAGAGACATATATATATACACACACACATAACTCATACCCACTCACAGACACACACACTCCCAAACACACTCACATAAGCACACTCACATACACTCACACACATTCATATACTCTCATACATGCATACAACCACTCTCACACACATACATACATATAATACTTTTACATACACTCAAACACATATATACTCTCACACACTCACATAGACTCACACACACATATACACACTCTCACATACACTAATACACATGCACATACTCTCACACACATACAAGCATGCACACACATACACTCATATACACTCACACACATACACTCATACACTCACACAGATACACTCATACACTCACACACATACACTCTCATACATATACACACACTCACACTCACACATATACACATAGACACACACAGACACTCACACACATACAGTTACACACACATACATACTCACACACACAGTGTCTTTACTACTAATCACTTTCAAAACGCCTACCCATTTTAGACATTTCCAATATAGTTTTGGTTTCCAACATAAGGAAACAGCTTTCCTAGAAATCCTCAATAAATAACATGCCTGATGACCATGGATGGTCTTGTCTGTCTATGTTTATTCTTGGGTACCCTGTGCAGTAACATCATTGATTCCTACTCTGAAGCTCTCTACTTACCTTTTGTGACACGTATACACTGCCTTTCACTCTGAGGGTTAGGTGGCGGTCCCGGGTCATCTGGGACTTGCCGTGGGACACTTGTTTTTCTGAGCCTCAACTTTCCTCAACTCTAAGAGAAGGAAGGGACAATGTATACCTAGTAGAGCTGACCCTTGAAATGACTTCAACAGACACCAGTCTTCCCCGTCCTTGTCTTCTGTCTGTCCCCTGGACTGTATTTCTCCACACTCCTTAATGTAAACAGAGCTGCGAGGTAGTATCCTTGGCCATCCAGTTTGAGTCACCTTCCTGGGGACTCTTGCCAGTACTCAGCTCTAGGGCTGCATGATTGCTTGACTCCTCTGTCTACACTGATTCTGTCCTGATTCTTCACAAGAGCAGGGTATGGTCTTGAAGACCATATCTCCAACCCCTCAAATAATTTTAGAAGTATTTATCTTTATGTCATGTGTGTGAATGTGTTTGCCTTCTTGTAGATCACACACTATGGACATGAGCCCCACTGGGTTCCTCAGTTCTTTCCTGGTCCTTTGAGCAGTATAACAGAACGTCACAGTGGAGGGAGGCTCCTCCAAGGCAAAAGCCTACGCTTGGGACTGCATCTTGCTCCTCTGGAGTGCACCATCCTTAGTAACCCTCTTTATGACATGTTTGGGTCTCTGAACTTGAAGAAATGTTCACATTCCTGCTCCAACACTGTCCATTTCCATGTAGAGGTGACATCATCCCCCATGAAGAATGAACATTAACAGTCAATACACTTCCGAGAAGACAGCCTTGACAAGCACAGGCTTCCTAGTTCTTAACCAAGCCCTATATAAATGAGAATATGTGTGTGTGTGGTGTGTGTATGAATGTGTGTATATATATATATATATATATATATATATATATATATATATATATATATATATATATATAATAGTCTATTATTTATCTATCATCTACTTATCTATCTGTATATCTATCATCTATCTATTGATTTATTTGCCATCTATCAATTTATCTATCATCTATTAACCTATCAACTGTGTCTGTCTATCAATCATTTATCAGTCCATCTATCTACCTGTCATCTATATATCAGTTTATCATCTGTCTATCAATCATTTATCAGTCTATCTACATATTATCTATCTGTTTGTCTATCTATTGATTTATCTATCATCTATCAATTTATCTGTCATCTATTTCTCTATTACCTATCTATCATCTGTGTGCCTGTATGTCTGTCTGTCTACCAATCATTTATCAGTCCATCTATTTACCTATTACCTATGTATAAATTTATCTATTGTCTGTCTATCAATCATTTATCAGTCTATCTATCTACCTATCAACTATCTATCCATCTGTCTATCAATTTATCAGTCATCTGTCAATTTATCTTTCATCTATCATCTGTGTACCTATCTGTCTGTCTGTCTACCAATCATTTATCAGTTCATCTATCTACCTATCATCTGGTGATTTATCTATCAATCATTTATCTATCTATCTATCTCAATTTATCTATCTATAATCTATCTATCTATCTATCTATCTATCAACCATCTATCTATCTGTCTCATATATATCAACTAACCTGAAGAAGTGGAGTTAAGACCCAGCCTCCCTTTCCAGAATCATTGCTTCTAGCTTCTCTGTGTCTTAGAGAGTGACTCTTTGAAAGAATCCCTACACTTTCAACTAATACATATTTAAAAGCACATTAGAAAGTTTTGATGTTGAGTTTTGTTTAAGTCCCATGATCATAAGCCATTTTTATATCCTTCACATTTTGATTTTTTTCTTGTATTTTTGTTCCTATGCACTTGCGACAGGAGGTCCACATACACTACTTGTGTAATAAGGAAAACAAAAGCCTAACAATTCAGTCAGGCATGTTGTAGCAAGCTTCATAATTCACTTACTACTTAGAGAAGAAAGAGGTACTCAGGAGGCAGAGGCAGGCAGAGAGCCCTGTGAGACCGAGGCCAGCCACAGTGACACCCTGACCAAACTAAAGGAGAAGAAAAGCGGGAGCTTTGGTTGTTACTTTTCATCTGGTTTTTGTTTTGACCGGGTCTTACCTGGTAGCCTAGCCTAGTCTTAAACTTACCCCCCACCCTGCACACACAGACACTGCAGCCTTCTGAGATCTGAGTTTCTGTCTTCTCAGAAAGGAATTCATTGAGATGCTTCACAAGAACCTGTGGGGTGGACAGAATACTGCACAGGCCAGGCAAGTGGCCGGCTCTGCTGGGGGCCATAGTGCGGCTGTCCTTCCTCCTTACTCAGAGACAGGTCCAGAGTTCCTTTCCCAGTCACCAGAGGTGAATCAACCCTTTTCTCACAGAACATAAGAAAAGATCACATTTCCACCAGCATCTTTCTCTTCCTGGTGCTTTCTGTTGCATTCTGTTGTATCACAATTTTGAAAGTCACACCATTGTCCAGATATAGCTGCAAAGAAATCTGGTGAGTATTATCTTTTCTTGAGATTTTTCCATTCCTGAAATGAGAGAGAGAGAGAGAGAAAGAGAGAGAGAGACAGAGAGACAGACAGAGACAGAGAGACAGAGAGAGATGAATTGAATGAGGGCCTGGGGAGAGGGCTTAGAAGGTAGGTGACCTGGTTGCTCTTCTAGAGGACGCCTGAAGGCCAACAACCACCCACAACTCCAGGTCCAGGGGATGTGATATCCTTCCCTGGCCTCCATGGGTACTGCCTTCATGAAGTACACAGACATACATCCAGGCAACACTCAAACACATAAAAGTCAACAAATCTACAGATGTCATAGCCAACATTTTGTATGCTTTAGCATCTTTCGAAGATGATCAAATACATAAATCATCTTTATTGTGAAGGGAAACCAGGCAAGTACAATTTCTGCTCTTAGATATTTCAACCCAAGATGTATGAGCATTAATACAGACAGGCACATGTAGGAGCCACCAAACATGTTGAGAACTATAGACTGCCAATAGATGACTTAACAAGGGCAGTATTAAACAGATTTTTCACTTGGTTTAGAGATGATGTTGGGAAAACTATGTTATCATTTGAGATATAATTCTGGAATAAAATCCATGCTAGCAGGAGAACTCAGCAAACGCATGAGGAGGGGAAGGACACCCTGGAGAAGAGGAGGGCACAAGAAAGAGTAGAGACTACAACAGGCAGCACCAGGGAATGCTGAGAGGCCAGAGGACTGGTGAGCAGGCCTTCGGGATGGGCAGCATCCAGGATGGGCAGTGGGAAAAGGAAGCGGAACGGTTCAAGCCAAGCCTGGACTTTCCACATTTCCCAGGAGCATCTGGAGTAGTTGTCCATCCTTCCTGAGAACTGAGTAAGCTACACCCAGCGCACTGATGGGCGTGAATGAGAGGCTCAGGTGTGAGGAGGGATGGCATTGCCACAGATCAGTCTCTCCAGACTCCTGTAGATGCAACTCCAAGGCTCCCTGTTCTCTCTGTTTCTCTCTCTCCCTCCCTCCCTCCCTCCCCTCCCCCTCTCTTACAGACGCGCGCACACACACACACACACACCCCTTCTGTGCTCGCTTTGCCCTGGCCCATCCTCTAAGTAAATTGAAAGGGTGCCTTTCTTAATCAGCATCCCATTGAGGGCTGACACTGTGCATTTCCCCTGGATGTGCTGAATGTATAAAACAGAGCCCTGAATTCCTTCTCAATCTCAATTACCCATATCTACTCCTTTGTAAGTTTTAGTTTTGTTCTTACTTTCTGATGGCTATCTCTCCCTATCCCTCCTTCCCTCTGTCCCTCTCCCCCTCCCTCCCTGTCCCCTTCCCTCCCTATCCCCCCTCCCTCTCTCCCTCTCCCCCTATTCCTCTCTCCCTGTCTCCCTGTCCCTTCCTGTCCCCTTCCCTCCCTGTCCCCCTCCCTCTGTCCCTCTACCCCTCTATCCCTCTCTCCTTCTCTCCCTGTCCCCCTCTCTCCCTCCCTGTCCCCTTCCCTCCAGCCCTCTCTCTTTCCCTCTCCCCCTCTGGCACTCTCTCCCTCTCCCCTCCCTTCCTCCCTCCCTCCCTCCCTTCCTCCCTCCCTCCCTCCCTCCCTCCCTCTACTCTTGCTCTACTTTATAAACCCTTGTTGAGTTGTGGAGTCTATGCCCAATTTTCTGAGGAACTGCCAAACTGACTTACAAAGTGGTTTTACCAGCTTGCAATTCCACCAGCAATGGGATTTCTTCTTTCTCCCCATCCTCTTCAGTATTTGCTGTCCCCTGAGTTTTTGATCTTGGTCATTCTGACTGGTATGAGGAGGAATCTCAGGGTTGTTTTAATTTGCATTTCCCTGATGATTTAGGATGTTGAACATTTCTTTAGGTGTTTCTCTGCCATTTGATGTTCCCCAGTTGAGAATTCTTTGTTTAGCTCTGTACCCCATTTTTAATGGGGTTATTTGGATCTCTGGAGTCTAACTTCTTGAGTTCTTTGTATACATTGGATATTAGCCCTCTATTAGATGTAGGATTGGTAAAGATCTTTTCCCAATCTGTTGGTTGCCATTTTGTCCTATAGACAGTGTCTTTGCCTTACAGAAGGCAATTTTATGAGATCCCATTTGTCAATTCTTGATCTTAGAGCATAAGCTATTGGTGTTCTATTCAGGAAATTTCCCCCTGTGTCCATGTGCTCCAGGTTCTTCTCCTCTTTCTCTTCTATTAGATTCAGTGTATCTGGTTTTATGTGGAGGTCCTTGATCCACTTGGACTTGAGCTTTGTACAGAGAGATAAAATGGATCAATTTGCATCCTTCTACATGTTGACTGCCAGTTGACCCAGCACCATCTTCCTGCCTGTCTCTGTACCAGTACCATACAGTTTTTATCACTGTTGCTCTGTAGTAGAGCTTGAGGTCAGGGATGGTGATTCCTCCAGAAGTTCTTTCATTGTTGAGAACAGTTGTAGAGTCCAGAACTGTAGGCTCACAGGTTTGCTCCCTGACCCTTTAAAGCTGCTCACTGCTGTGCCCTGAGGGGAATGAAGAGTTCGTTCCATGCCGAAGCCGCTGCCATCACCACCGTGCTGTACACCTCAGCTAACCATCTTTGAGAAGTGAAACCTTCTCTAGGACATGGAACTGTACCGTGGTGCAGGCTCCTTGATTACTTTGGAAAACCACTTGTCTGTATTAGTCATACAAAAGAAGCATCAGCGTGACATTTTTGTACACATATACAGTGCTTTTGATCTGTTGTCTCACTCTGGATACTGGCCCGTAGAGGGCTCCTTTCCTCTTCCAGCCAGGCTTCCTCCTGCCTCATGTCTTTACAACCCCTTTGGTTCATGTTACAGAAGCTTGCCTTTCTGAGCCACACAGCTTCTGGTCTTGTTGTGTACAAACATTTAAAATGATGATGGCGAGCTGCCATTACCTATAGTTTTTTTTGTTTGTTTTGTTTTTAATTAAAGTTAGATAACAACAAATAAGAAATGATTTGAGAGACAGCTCAGTGGTTAAGAGCACCAGAGGACCTGAGTTCAATTCCCAGCAACCACATGGTGACTCACAACCATCTGTAATGGGATCTGATGCCATCTCCTGGTATGTGAGTGACAGTGTTTTACATGAAATAAATAAATAAATCTTTTTAAAAAATGGAAATGACATTTAAGAACCTACATTGGTTATAGTAATTTACTTCAGCCTCTACACAATATCATGCATATTTAAACAATTCTTTCTGAGACAGGGTTTCTCTACATAGTGTGGGGCTGGTCTGAAAATTTTTATGTTGTCCAGGTTGGGCTTGAACTCACAGAGATCCTCCTATCTCTGCCTCCTGAGTGCTGGGATTAAAGACATGTGCCATCATGACCAGCAATATTTTTTTAAAGACTCACCCAAAATATTTCTCAGGGAGAGAGGATGAGATTTAAAAGGCCAAAGAGGGCCTGGAGAGATGGCTTGCCAGTCAGGAGAACTTGCTGTTCTTGTAGACCACAGCTCAATTCCCAGCTCCCAGAACCCATATGACGGCTAATAACTCTCTGTGGCTACAGATTCAGAAGATCCAATACCTTCTAGCCTCTGAGGAAAAAATACACTTGCACATAAAAATAAATAAATATTTTTTAGAAGCCAAAGATTCTCTGTGTATTGAGTTCAAGATCACTTGTTGGGGCCAGGGATTATATATTATATATTAATTAATTAAAATCAATTATTACTTTTTATAGACTCCATACAACATAGCTGGCTGTCACGAGGTAGGTTTCCACCAAGAGGTGGTGGAATGGAACCTGCTGTTTTTCAAACTAAACTTTTTTCTGTGCCTTTTAAAAAGAAATGCAGGTGACTATAGTTCTTGCTCCAAAGAGTGCTGATGGGCATGGAGTCTCTGTGGATACCAATTCAGAAGAGGCCAGATAAGCTTGTGCCTCTTGAAGGAGGCATCTCAGGTCCTTACACCCTCTTCTGTATCACCCTCTCTGTGCACTGAGGAGTTCTGTACCAGGAAACTTTGCTATTTTCTCTTTGTAGTGTTTAACCTCCAGTGGGACTCATGGCTCCTCTCTGTCTTGTGGTTTACACGTTGCACAATGATTTCTAGAATTTAAAGTCAACATGCTTGAGATTCTGAAGGTTCTGATAAAAAAATACATTTCCTAGTAGAATGAAGGAAAGATGCTTGGAAAAGTAAGATTATCAATTACGAGTTGGCAGACCTCTATAGATTATTAATTCAACTGTATAAACTACAGCTAAATAACCTTTATCCAGAAGACTGGGTTAGGGGGTTGAAAGCAAGAAAAGAAGTGCTAAAAACATACAGTGGGTAGCAGTTCATGTGTCAAGAAAAACCGAGAGAATTTTTGAAGCTCTGATGTCTAGCAGATAACACTTAAATCATTTTTCTCCAAACTTCAGTCATAAAACTTCAAAGAGTTATAGCCATAATACAAATTTTTAGACTAAGAAGTGCTGTTTGAAGTTATTTTATGGGATTTTGCTGTAAGGGCTCCAATTGATTTGTAGGAAGATAAAAGAAGGAAACTTATTTTCGAGGCTTTGTTGGAGAAGCAGCCTCCCTTCCATTGGCCGCTCTGCCCGACGCCTGCAGGGCAGGGTGCTGTAGACTCGGGTACTGTGTGCCTATGTGAACTGAGCCACTCGCCGCCGCCTGCTGTTTGTGTTATGGTTAAAATCTGTCATACGCTGGTGGTGATTTATTAAATGTTTAATGAAGGAAGACAAAAACTTCAATAACTACAAACAGAAAAAGTAGACTATCGCATTAAAATATAATAACACATATTACATTTCTATTTTTCTTCCCGGCTTTCCTTTTCTGAAAGTGATGAGGCACACACTGGAAACTCGGTACAAACGGAACATGGAAGCCCGTCTCAACAAAGGGCTGCTTTCCCTCCATGCTTGGCTCCTTTCACCAAAGGGGAAACATCACCTCTGTCCCGGAGAAACAGACGATGAGCAAGCCTCGCTTAGCAGCGGCCCAACACGGCTCTTAGTCCTACTCCCCCACCAACCACGTAGAGGTGGTGATGGTTTTGAAGTGCTGTACCTACTGTGTGCTAGTCTGTCTCAGTAATGCTCTGGTGGCCATCCCTCCGTCTGTAAGCATGAAGTCATAAGATAATAGCCACAGTTGTGTCTGAAGCATTGTTTTTAAAATGAAATCTGCTCGTTTCTCCTGAATCTAAGAGGCCTCGTTACTTTAGAGGCCCAGCAGGGCTGTGTGCTGCTCACCAGGCTCCCTCATTCCCAAGCTAATGTCTGTTCTGTGGGCGAGGTGTGGAAGAAAGGTGAGGCTGCAGCTCCTGCTTTCATTGTGTGGTTTTGTATAATAGAAGACTCTGTGTGCTAATGCATTATTTCTCCCTCCTCAAATGCAGTTGATGACTTTGTGGTATCAACTTTCAGATTGCACAGTTACCTGGGTTTGTTGATTGTTGTCTGCTTTAAGCCCTATCATAAGGATTTGGACATTAAACGATGGTGGAATTTTGAAGATACTGTAGTACCGATTTCGTTATAAGCATAAAATTCTATTATGACTCTATGACTATCTCACTTGTATTAAAATTCTAAAAGGCCTTTCCATTATGTTCACAGAAATAAACACACAGCCATTTGTAATCAGAGTATTAGACACTCTTGAAATATTCAACTGCCATAAACTCACAATTCAATAAAATGAATTGATTTGTTAGGAGATAGATGGCCCGAGACCTGATTGATGGGCTTGGTTTTCCCTTTTGACCTGTTACCTTACACACTTAGAAAATTGAGACCACACAAGGCTTCTAAGTGGGAGTTTCAGCTTCTGAAACTTTAGTTCATTAGCTCACACATTTATTTGTTCATTCACAATTCATTCACAATTCACAATTCACACACTCATTCATTCATCCATAATTCATTTGTTCACAACTCACACATTCACTCACTCATTCATCCATTCATTCATTTTTTTTCTTCACAGAACACTTAGCAGATACTAACTGTGCAAGTCCTGCAGAGCGCACCTAGGAGTGGCCATGAGGAAAACAGTAAGCTCTCTCTGCTCTCTAGGATTTTACAGATTAAGTCCAGAAAGAACCAAAAATGAAGGCTATAGAATGCCCGAGATACAGTCCACAGAACTCAAAAAGGTCAACAAGCTGAAGTGCTCAAGTGAGGACACCACAGTCCCACGTGGGAGAACAAAGCAATCACAAATGGAGAGGGAGGGAGGGACTTGGGAGGGAAAGTGGATGGGGGGGAGGAAGTGGGTCCGGAGAGAACATGATAGAGTATTGGGTGAGGGAAAAGGACTGAAGCCCTGAGGGCCAGCAGAAAGAATGGAAACCCAGCAACCTCAGGAGATAGGAGGTTGGGGGACCCTCCAGAATGCACCAGAGACCTGGGAGGTGAGAGACTCTCAGGACTCAAAGGGAGGGATCCTAGATGAAATGACCAACATTAGGGACAGGGAACTTATAGAGCCTACTTCCTGAAGGAAGATAGGGCTTCAAATGAGGGAGGAGATTGCCATCCCACAGTCACAACTCTGACCTGTAATTGTGCCTCTCTGAGAGAATTACAGAAATGGAAATGGAGAAGAACCTAAGGAAAAGAAGGCCCTGGGACAAACCCAAGGTGGGATCCAGCTCAAGGGGAGGTCCCAAGGCCTGACACTGTTACTGAGGCTATGGAGTGCTCACAAAAAGGGAGCGAGCATGACCACACTCCAGAAGACACAACAAGCAGCTGAAAGAGTCAGATGCAGCTATTTGCACCCAACCAATGGACAGAAGCAGCTGACCCCTGCTGTTGAATTAGGGAAAGGCTGAAAGAAACTGAGGAGAAGGGTAATCCTGTAGGAGGAACAGCAGTCTCATTTAATCAACCCCCCAAGATTTCTTAAACACTAGGCCACCAAACAGGCAGCACACACCAGCTAATATGAGGTCCCCCAATACACATACAGTAGAGGACTGCCGGGTCTGTGTTTATTCAGAGATTATGCACCTAACCCTCAAGAGACTGGAGGCCCCAGAGAGTTTAGAGGTCAGGTGGGGTGGGGGTGGGGACATCCATGTGGAGACAGGGGTTAGGGAAGAGATATGTGGAAAAGGGATGTGGAACAGTCAGGGTGGAGGGGTGTGGGGGGAATAAAATATGGAGTGTAACTAATTAATAAAAGAAGAAAAAAGAATGCTGAAGGTTCTATAGAAGAAAAATAAGTGCTGCGGTAACAGCAGAATTGCTCTAGGTCAGTCAGGTCCTGTCTCCCTGCTACAGAACGAGAGAACTTACATCACCAGTGTTATTTAACCAAGTAACTCAGAAGTATCACTGTTTCCCTCATATTAGCATATTAAATAAAATAATCATAAGGTCCATTACTCACTCACTTATCTAAGAACTAACAGTCTGTTTAAAAAAATTAAATCAAGCTTTGTGACTGTTTTTGGCTGAATAAATATTTCTTGATTTTATTTTGCTTCAGGATCTTAAACAATTTCATTTTAAATACCATTATTTTCCTTAGACACTAGAACTTGTTTGTACTATCTGTGATTTGACAATGAATCTTGGAAATTTAAAGTAATAATGAACTACTGCATTGGCATTAATTTGTTTTCTGTTACTGTAACAAAATACCAGATGCTGGGAACTTTTCCAATGAAGGCGTTTAATTAGCCACAGAACATCAGGTTGGCTCTGGAGTCTTCATTGCAGATAACATCACAGCAGTGAAGGATAGAAAGGGACAGAAATTACACAGAAAGTCAAGGAGCCAGAAAAGTGACCCAAGGACAAGCTTGTATAACAAATCTCACAATAGCTAACTTAGAGATCCAAAAGGCAGCGTTCCCACCAGGGCTCACTTCCCACCACTTCCAACACACATTCTGGGGGTGCTATACCTGGATTGTAGCAACATTTAACCTGCAGATACTACCGCTCCCGCCCCCCCAACAGAACTGCTAGCATAGACTACATGAATGGTTCAGACATAATCCAGTGCATTTAAAGATTTATTTAAACTAAATGCTTCTGTCATGATAATGCCCAAGAAAGGATGTAACAGGGTAGATGGGAGTCACGTTGGTCTTGTACACCATTTGTGAAATCATTAGATTCCACTCAACTTGACAAGTACTGAACAAGACTTTTCTTAAGAGAAGCTATTTGAATCTTTATGAAAAGGTACCTGTCCTGAAGGACATTGTCTTAGATGTGTGAGGAAAAACATTTCATTAACACAGTATGATGGACTAGAACTGGTCTTGAGGAAACAGCTGAGAGCTGTCGATGTTCAGATAACATATGAAAAACATAAAATTTGAGGCTGGATAGATGGCTAAGCAGTTAAGGGCACCTGCTTCATTCAGGAGGATCAGAATTAAATCTCAGCATCCATATCCGGTGGTTGATAAATGCTTGTAACTTCAGCTCCAAGGAATGCAATGCCCTCTGCTGGCCACTGATGGCATCTGCACTCACATGTATGCAGACACTCACACATAGACACACACTTAGAATGCACAAAAGTGAGGAAATCTGAAAAAGCCCTCTGTAGGAGCTGGCAACAAAATAGTCCAAGAGCATCAGCAGTGTTTCAGGGGACTCACAGGCAATAGAGAAGCGTGGGCAAACCGTGGCTACGCAGAACTGTACTTATAACAGAATAAACATTCCTAATCAGCTGTTCCACAGGAACAATGGTGCCAGCTGACATGCCAGCACAAATGGGGGAAGTCTCACAGGCCCCACCTCTGGACAGAGAACTGTAGGCAATTAATGACAGCAGAGAGAGGAAGGGTCTTCCCTGGGCATGAGCACCGCAAGGTTTTCCAGTTTGTTTTCCGATATCAGCTTGTCAATCCTGAAAACACACATAAGGACTCAACAGGTCACATTGTATATTTATATATACATATGCTTGTAACAGTAATAAAAGCAAATGGAGTTCTCACCTTCTTCGTCCCATGGTGGACATCCCGTTTTGTTCCTCCTGCCGTCAAATTTACAAGTCACTATTCAGCTTCTCCTCTGACTTCAGGTTCCTGCAACCCTGGAAGAAAGAACAGGCACAGTTTTCATATGATGCCTGACACAGAACTGTAGCGTGTGGTTTTACACTCTACTGGCCTTTGCTCCAGGACGTGGCAGCCCTACCAGCCCCCTCCCAGATTTCCTTGAGTCCTTGGATAAAAGACACAGACACGCAGTTGCTCAACTTTCCTTCTTGGCACAATTGCTGGACACCATCCCTCACCAAGAGAAGTGTGCTCTCACCAGCTTCTTACCTGCATCTCTCCGACCTGCCCCATTCTTCAGTTGCTAACCCTCCTGACCACCCTCCTGTAGGACCAGCCTGTGCCACCACTCCATTTGGAGATCTCACATGGTTGCGTGGTTCTCCTCTCTCCAAAGCATGGAGAACTCCGTTCTCCTCCTTGCACCATCTCCCTGCCTGCCTCCCAGGACCTGGAAGTCCTGCCTGTCCCTTCCTCTCAGCAACTGACCCATGGCTTTCTTTACTGACAGATTAAGAACCAATTGGGGAACAGGACCTTAATATCAGAACCTCATATACATATAACTTCGATTATTTGTCCCACACATGAATAACTGAATGCATCCATGTCTCAACCTCCTTTCCCTCCCAACCTCTCTTTGGCTATAATCTAGAGTGCTCACCACTCAGGAGTAATTTACAAGCAGGGTCTTTCGGCTCCCAGATCCCAGGAAAGGGCCCATTCTGTCTCTTCTTGGGTTGTGGTTAGAGAGGATCACCCTTGTGTTCCTGGGCCACTTTTCTGTGAAGCTGAGAACATTTGGGGTTCATCGTCCCCCCTTTTCTTGTCACTGCCTGTGGCTGAAGTTAAGGTGCCATAGCTAGAGCAAACCAAAGGGAAGAGAGAACAGTTGTCTTAGGAGAGATCTACTCCATACGAGCAGACCTCTTGCTTCCTGGGGCTGTGGGGGGTTTTCTCACTTAGAATTTCCCTCAGCTTGCTATTACATCTCTGTGTGTTTGACAAAGTAAACCTACACTGTCCTAGCAGAGCAGACATGTATGGCTGGCAGGGAGCCTATGCTGTGTGTGTGTGTGTGTATACATTTGTGTGTGTGGGGTGTATGTGTACATATGTGTGCAGGTATGTGTCTGTGTACATGTGTGGGCATGCATGTGCCAATATGTGTGATATGTGTGTGCTCATGCATGTGTGTGCATGTGTATGCACATATGTTTGTATGTTCATGTGTGTGCACGTTTATATGTGAACTGGACACACACTGGAGTCACCTGGGGAGAGGGAGCCTTACTTGAGGAATTGCCTGTTAGGTTTGCCTGTGGAACATCTTGGCTGTTGGTTGCTGTGGGCAGGCCCCACCTCACTGTGAGTAGTGATATCCCTACACACGTGGTCCTGGGTTCTGTAAGAGAGCAAACATCACAAAGCGTAGAGAGCAAGCCAGCAAGCAGTGTTCCTCCATGGCCTGTGCACGAGTTCCTGCCTCCAGGTTCCCGCCATAGGTTCTGGCCCCAACTTCCCTCAATGATGAACCTTGACACGGAAGTGCAAGCCAAATAAACCCTTTCCTCTCCAAGTTTCTTTTCTCATAGTGTTTATCAAAGAAGTAGAGAGCAGACTAGGTCTGAGCCTAAAGGCATTTCAAAGCCGTCGTTTTGTAAGATACTGGAGGCAGTATTTTTACATTTAACCTTTCCATTTGTTTTTAGTTTCCCACTACAATGTTTTTGTTTTGTTTTGGGGGTTTGTTGTTGCTGTTTTAATCCTATCCAGTCATATCCAGAGAAGAGTGAATCTGGAGACCTGAGTGAGGGAGGTCTCTAGCCTGGCACTTACTCCATAGTTCCCATCCTGCCAACACGATGCTCAGGGTTCACGATGTGCCAGGAATTGTGCTCGCAATGTGTTTGCTCTCTTACCACGCACCAACAGGGAAGCTGATCCCTGCATTTCCTTCGCTGACTACTCTGGGGATACAAGTGGAAGCTGTGCAGACCTCTCTCGTCTGAGCACCATGCCGGGACAACTGGAGCGAGAGACACCCTCTCACACCACCCCTTGGCACACACTACTGGTGTGTGCAGGTACTTTCATGCCTTGTTAGGAGATGGGATTTCAGAAGGGTACCACACTGCTTTACATCATCATAATAATCACACAAACTGACAGGACAGTAAAGTTTCAACTCCAATTTGGTTAGCAGTCAGGGAAGATAACGTGGTGTGAACAACTCCTAGGAACAAGGCTGTAATTGTTCTGTTAGAGCCACGCTTTACTCTTCTTGCTAAGAAAGTAATCTGGAACAAGACAGCCTGTTGAGCTTGCTCAATGAGAAAGACAAAGCTTCAGTACAAGATCCGTGTCTGCAAGAAGGGAACTAATTGTGTGTTTGTCTGTGTGTGTGTGTTTGATTGTGTGTTTGTGTTACTATATGTGTATGTTTGTATGTGTCTGTATGTGTGTATGTTTGTGTGTGTTTTTATGTATGTGTTTGTGTGTGAATGCTTGTGTGTGTTTATGTGTGTCTGTATGTGTTTATGCATGTGTTTGTATATATATATGTTTGGTGTGTGACTGTGTGTGTATGTGTGTGTGTTTCAGTGTGTGTTTATGTATGTGTTTTGTGTGTATGTGCTTGTGTGTGTTTGTATGTGTGTTTGTGTGTGTGATTGTGTGTGTTTGTGTGTATATGTTTTTGTGTGTATTTGTGTGATTGTGTGTGTGTTTATCTGTGTGTGTATATGTTTGTATGTATATGTATGTGTGTGTTTATGTGTATATTTGTGTGTATGTGCTTGTGTGTGTGTCTGTATGTGTTTGTGTGTTTGTGTGATTGTGTGTGTATGTTCATGTGTGTGCAAGAGTGTATCTTTATGTGTGTGTTCCTTCCTCACTGTGCATGATTCTGAAATAAATGCTTCAACCATACTTTTTTAATTATTTACAAGCCTGACAACATGCATCCTGGGCTTCCTCATACACCCTGCACCACTACATTTAACTGCTTATGTTTGTAAGAAACACAGTAAAAACCAGTTGAGCAGACATTTTGGAAACCTCGAGCTACACTATTAAGATCATAATCATTGCCAGGCTAAGAATGCAAATCTCTGCCCCAGATTTCCTCTTGTTTAGTCTCCAGGACATCTAGTGGTAAGCAGGGCACTAGCAGCAGCCAGCTCACTCCTGTGAGCCTCTCCAGCCCCACTTCCTCTTCATGCCAACCCTGACTCTCTTTTTAATTGCATGCTGGGAAACAGAAAACTGACCATCTGTCCCAACTGCAAAATGTTTTGTGGAAAACAAGCAAGGCATAAGCTGATATTTGGATGCAAGACTCAAAGGGCGTGGCTATAAACTAAGGGAAAGATCCCAAAAGAAATGTAAGCACAAACTAGGTGCCACCACATACCTGACAAGGTTTGCACTTCAGTGATGCTGTGTCCCTCAGAGGTAACTCCTTTTCCCTGAACATTTTGAGGTTCACAGAGAGTTCTGTTTTTGAAATTGTGAGTTCTGTTTGCAAAACTTCCAATACCTACCTGGGGCAGGGTTATTAGTATAAATTGATAAATGCATTTTGTAGAACAATTACCAGTTATTTAAACTTTGCCCCCAATTATCCATGGGTATGCATTTCCAATTTGAGATAGGTGGACAAGTGTAGAAATTCTACAAAATAGATAGCATGGTCCCACCCATAAGATCTAAAGAGCAGATATATTCCTCTGTATAAATTTCAAGAGTTTGAATTCCCAAATCAATTTCAAAGATCAATATGATTACATACTTTTAATAGCTTTCCCAGCTAATATTTAAAATAATTATGGGCACAAACTCATTTGATGTGGCTATTAGTAGTTTAATTAGGTAGTAATGAGCGAGATGCCATAGGTTAGCATGGAGTTAGCACAGTAGGACGTGCTTCAGCATGAAGCACACTTGAGTGTTAAAAATTTAATCTTTATGTGTGAATATGCATGGGCACACCGTGTTAATTATTGTGGAAGGATTCTTTCTACTTCTAAACGCTAACAAGTGGGTGATTCTGAAATCTATGATGTTCTGCAGCTTCTGTGGATTACTTTGATGATGCCTATAAACCATGTAAATTATACAGTATGTTAGTGTGTGCATACATGCATATATGCGTACGTACATACATACATACATACATACAGCAAATCCATCCTACTCACTGTAATGTGGGACATGAATGTTTTTAGTAAGCAATGTGAAATTTTTTGATTGGTTATCAATTTCAGTTTAAGGCAAAAGTTTTACATTTCTTTGTTAAAGATACCCATCACCAGTGCAGGCTTTTCAGTTTCTGTGTCTTCACTGCGGGAAAAGAGAGACTTGTGTTTGGTGTCTGCTCCCGGGGTTAAGCTAGTGACATTGTATCCCAGTTAAATCACTGTTAAGTTAGTGTGCAAAGCCAGTTGATTGCAGATGAGCAGAAAACCAGAGGCGGGCTGGCCCCAGCTGCACTTAGCAGTGGTTCTAAGAACCTGACCAGACTTCCTCCAGGGGAGGTGCTGTTACACACCTTACCCTGCCCTAACTCCACCTTATTAGGTACTCTCTGTCTCTGTGGTAAAGCACCATGACCAAGGCAACCTACAGAACGAGGAGTTTATACTGCTCATGGTTCCAGAGAGTCAGAAGTGATCACGGAGGCATCAGCAAGCAGCACAGAAATAGGAACAGGAGGCAGAGAGAGCTCATTCTCATTGATGGATTTCCTCTAGCAAGGCTGCAACATCTAAGCCTCCCCAAACAGTGCCACCTACTGGTGACCACATGTTCAAACACTGAAGAACATGGTGGGGAACAGTTTGATTTCTCATTCAAACTACTATACCGCATCCAAATTCGCATGTTTATACCGTAATCCCCAAATGGTTGTATGTGAATGGAGGCCTTAAAAGCAGTTAATTAAGATTGGATGAGGACATAAAGATGGGGTCCTGACATTCTTGTCAAGAGAGACAGAAAGCCAGGGCTGCTTACAGATAGAAGAACGGTTGCGTGAGGACTCAGGGAGAAGATTGGTGTCTACAAGACAAGGACAAAGGCCTCCGGAGAAGCCATTCCCGCTGGATCCTTCGCCTTCCAATCCCAGCCTCCCCTGTTTGGTTTTGAAGGCTCTGTTCACTGCCTGTGGAATTCTGTTTTGTCCGCCTCCATTCATTCTGCCAAGGAGCTGACCACCACCAACCTAGACTGTAGTGCTGACCCAGAGGAAGGCCACAAAGAAAGTGGCACCAAGGCCCCTCCCTAACCAAGATGGTATTTGTAACTGACAGCTGGCGGGAGAGATCTGTCTTTTCAGTGGCGTGACATTGGATATATCAACCTCACTCCAAGGCAGGCACCATGCTCAGGAGTAGTTGACTAACACAAAACAGACTCTGGTTTTTGTTTGTTTTTTATGCACTTTTGTTATTTTGTTGTTGTTGTTTTGTTTGAGGAGAGAGAAAGAACATGAAGTTGGTTGGGTAAGGAGGAGGAGAATCTGGGAGGAGGATCTGGGAGGAGGAAAATCTGGAAGGAGGAGGGTAGGGGGAGAGGAGGATCTGGGAGAAAGATCTGGGAGGAAGAGGATCTGGGAAGAGTCAGGGAAGGAAAATAAACATGATTAAAATATATTGTATTTTAAAAATTTTAAAACCCAGGTTCTCTATTTATTCACTTAAAAAGGAAGAAGGAAGAAGCCATGGAGTAGAAACTTTGATAAATAAATGAGCAATATTCCCCCTTACAACTTCTCCTCTCTGTATTCAGTGGGGATTTTGGAGCATTTTTAAGTCAATAAACTTGGCATCTCATAACCCAATTTGTACGTCTTCTCTGGCCTTAGATTATTTTCTTCCTTAGCACACATTCCTTCACCTCATGCCAGGCTTGCAGAACTTAGCATTCTAGATTCGACCTCCTTCCATACCCTGGACCTGCCGTTTCTGTGTGCCCTGGAATGCCGCCCTTTCAAGTGCTCATTAATTGTTAACTTCCAGCTCATTTTATCTTTGCGGCCCTTTCCCTTAGCCCACAGAGCCATGCCATAGAGGTTCGTTTCTTTTTGTAGCAGTTTGGGAAGTGGCTGGATTGAATACAGCCACCATTCAGTGTTATAGTATCCGGCATACAACTGAGTCTCGTTGCATATCAAAGATTCCAAAAATATATGACTTCTCTATTTTTTTAATTTTAATTTTATTTTTAAAATAAAATTTATTTCTTTGATATTTTTATCAGACATGACAAATAAAAATATAATTGAGTCCTATCATGGTCATCACTGTGGAAATGGATTTAGTGGAAAACTGGCCAGGTGTGTGTGTGTGTGTGTGTGTGTGTATATATATATATATATATATATATGTATATATATATATATATATATATATATTATTATTATTTCTTCCCACCTTTCAAACAGTGAGCAGTTCTCTTCGATAAGACAAACAAAGCCCAGAGAATCTGCTCAGAGTGTTCAAAATATGCTATGTAATATATACGCCCAATCACAGGTTCTGGAACACTTAGGAAATAGTATGTGAACTTCTTGATCATCATACAAGACAGGGATGGAGCCCCACCTCACCAACGAGGTCACTGGACCATGCACCTTGAGGAAACCTTGCTTCCCTCACTGTGAACAGTCTTCCTTCAGAGGTCAGTATGCCTTATGCATATCACGTGACAGTAAACTTTTTCAAGTCAGCAACATCTGTGACAGACTGTCATCATCCAGCTGATGAAGATATATTTTGGAACATGGAAGCATTTCCTTTGCCGTGTCACAGATACTAAAGCAGGAAGCTCTGAGGAGGAGGATACTCTGCACAGACACATGAAAGTCCTGACATAGGCCTTGATTCCATCAGGTTTGTGGATCTGAGCCAGGACGTCAATGGGCCTTTGAATTCCCCTCCAGGTCCAGATTTGTCCGAGTCACCTGATGGACAGGTATGAGCAAGATTAAGAGAGTGAGTCGAACACAAGGGTGTGGCCCCAGCAGGGGCATCTGATACCAGGTTCCCTGAAAGCAGTGTCCAAACTCGGTTCTCTGCTCCATATCACCCAGGAAGACCTGCTTGTGCTTATCTCTGAAGGTAAAGGTGACAGCCTGGGTGGAGAAGTATCTGGTGGTGACATTGGCCAGGTTCTCTGTTCATTCTCTAAGAACCACAGTCTATAATTCCTGTGCATTGGCTGTCTGGTGAGAATTTTTTCGCGGGCATGGTGCCCCTGCAACAGCAGCTTGACCTGTTGGGTAGGACCTGCTACAGCCTTGAAGATGGCTGCAGCCACTCTCCTTGCCAGGAAGTCCTGTGTGTATGTGGGGGGGGGGGCACAGCAATATTGACCATTGAAGGAGAAAGGCGGGAGAGTGGGGACAACTGGCTCTGACTCGAGGGCCCTGGATAGGTTCTTTTCCTTTTGAAATGATTCAGGATCACAGCAAATCCACCACTGTATTTAATACTCCATGCCCCAAGCACAGGAAGGAGCAGGTAGCTAAATATACACATTTTACTTTGTAAAATAATTGTGTCCTGAAAATGTTCTGTAACTACAAACCTAAATGTTCTCGAGTCTACTGTAAGGAGACATTATTCTGCTCAGTGAAACAAAACTCTCCCCTTGTTCAAACACAAATCAATCGAGTTGAGTTTACTGCATGAGACTTAATAGTGCAGGTTTCTCATAACAAGCTCTCCCAAATTGAAAATACTCTTTGAAATACTTCTAGAAGAAAAAAAATTATAATGGAGAATAAGTCTCAAGAGCATGATCAATAGGATCTTGAAAACATTGGGATAATTAGGAAAGTTAAATTTCAAACCATCTTTAATTAGAGACGATTAAAGATTTAACATGCATCCTTGAGACCCACACATACATTCTACTTCAGGAAAATATTTCATTCTTGGATAGTTGATGTGTTTGTTAAAATAATAACCTTTGAGCCGCGGAGATGGCTCAGTAGGCAAAGTGCTTTTCATGCAAATATGAAGATCCAAGACTGGTACCCATGTAAAAAAAATGCCCAGCAGAGATGTGCACACCTTGTATCTCAGTGTTAGGAGGCAGAGACAAGTGGATCCCTGATGCTTGCTGGTCGGCTAGTCTAGCCAATTTATGAGCTCCAGGTTCAGAGAGGGATCCAATCTCAAAAAAGTACAAATCAGGGAGGAAGGGAGAGATCTGATCTTGACATCTGGCTTGCGTGCGCGCGTGCGCGCACACACACACACACACACACACACACACGCACACATGCATGTATATGCATGCACATACATGTTCACAGATATTCATACCTCCCACAAGAACACATACACTCACATGAAATTAATAACACTTGTTTGCTACTTTCAATAAAAAAATAAAAATTTGACACATAAAATATTGTCAGTATTTCACACAACATATAAATATAATATGAAGATATCTGAAGTGTTTCTATCAGGTACCCAACATTTACTTCATATATTATTATTCTTTATTGTATGTGCTACTGAAATTATGTTAATTCTTTTCCAAATGAGTAAGTCTTGTTTGTTAGATGATAGAAAACATTGAACTGTATAAAACATTCAGGGAAACATCGTGACCATATTTAAAAACAGCCACATAGATCAAAGGAAAAGACACAATTGTAATGAACAATGACAGAGGGCACATTTCAGAGGTGCATGTCAGCAGTGTCACAGGGCACACTACAGAGGTGTATGTTGTTGATGTCACAGGGCACACTACAGAGGTATATGTTGTTGGTGTCACAGGGCATACTACAGATGTGTATGTTGTTGGTATCACAGGGCACACTACAGAGGTGCATGTCATTAGTGTCACAGAGAACACTACAGAGGTGTGTGTTGTTGGTGTCACAGGGCACACTACAGAGCTGTATGTTGTTGGTGTCACAGGGCACACTACAGAGGTGCATGTCATTAGTGTCACAGAGAACACTACAGAGGTGTGTGTTGTTGGTGTCACAGGGCACACTACAGAGGTGCATGTCATTAGTGTCACAGAGAACACTACAGAGCTGTATGTCGTTGGTGTCACAGGGCACACTACAGAGCTGTATGTTGTTGGTATCACAGGGCATACTACAGAGGTGCATGTCATTAGTGTCACAGGGCACACTACAGAGGTGCATGTCATCAGTCTCACTGGAACATGCAGGGTCAGTTCTTATGTGGTGATTTAAGGGTCATGCTGAGTTTCTGGCAGATCCCTCATTCTTCAAAGGACAGGGAACTGCTGCCTCTGACTGAGTCTTGCATCTCAGACCCGAGAACTTTCCAGTTGTAGTGCATCAATAACTCTGTGTTGTCCACAGAGTGTTTTGCTGTTGAGTTTGTGTTTGGTTATAAGGTTTCATTAAAGAGGCTTCTCACCAGTGATGGGCTTAACCCCTTGTTAGGATAAGCTTGGAAAGGTTTTCATTGCAGTTTGGTAAACAACAACAACAAAACCTAAACCACCCTCTTCAATATTGTAAACAGGTTTGTTTCTGACAGCTCCCTTCTAATGTCTTGACATAGATGCATTTTGAATCTAATGAATGCAAATGGTTGTGTTCACACAAGAGGAAAGCAGTCTATGTAGTCTGTCTTGGTGTAGGGGGTAAGTCTGCACCATTCCTACTGAATCCACAGTCGAGCTTCATCCTTAGGCTGGAGATGTAGTTTTAATTCAGTGACTTCTGAACTCTTTTTCCAGAGCACCTTGGTGTAATATTACAGTAATGAATGCCAACCAAGAACTATAAGAACTAAGGCAGAGGTAGACATAGACACCTGTTTTACATTTCCATTTAGGCCACTCTATATAAGTGACCTCATGTTCCAAACTCCAGTTCGGTGCTATGCAAAATAAGAATTGTGACCTTTATCATACGTTGTTAGAATGATAGCAATTAAATGGGGTTTGTATCTGTAAAAAGTTTAAGTGCAAAGCACTCGCTCATCATAAGTAATATTTGTTAATTCACTTTGATACAAATATAATGTGCCATCTTGAAAATATACATGGAGCCTGGTCCTCAATTCTCCTTCAGATACCTTCTCCTAAATGAGGGCTGAAGCTGAGAGGAGACCTTGAGTGAACAGAGACTCCAATGCAGAGACTCTGCTACGTACCCACCTGATATTAAATTCACACCAACATGGTCAAGAAACACATAAATGAGCTCATAGCCCAGCTGAGGAGGAAGGAGAGCAGAGGGCTTCTTGCAGGAGAGGCTGCATGGGTTCTCAGAGAGAAATGGAAGCAGGGATGGTAGGGGCTTAGGATGAGGAAGACTCTGGTTGTGTAAGATCAGCAGCGATCTCGATACATTGGCTACTTTGAGGTAAGGAGAGTCATTGAGTGGCGTGAAGGAGCTGCTTGGCATGGACTTATCCTGCGAAGAGTGGGAACCATGGAGGGTTGAATGCCGCTGAGCTGCTGGAGCGGACTGTGTTTTCCATCAACCCCTCGAACACTGTTGATAGGTGTAAGGGGGTAAAACACAAGGAAGAAATGTGTCCTCATAGAATAGGTCCTGGAATGGTCATGGTCATGGCTTGGGTAACGCTGAGGCGGGATCCTCCCTCTGGGTGAGAGACTGGGGAGCTGCTCCGTGTGCTACGACGACTGCTCTTTACTGTGATAAGTGAGTGTCTACTCACTGCTCACCCACTAACACCTGAGATGACAGGTAAACATGTCTTCCATGTTTCTAAATGCCTCATGGGGTGGGAAACACAATCATCCTGGTAGAGAACGTCAAGTTTAGATGAAGTCATGATGTCACTCTCATAGGTAATTGGCCTCCAGGCTAAGGAAGGATGGACAGACTACAGAAGGTTAGGAAGCAAGGCTGATAGTTCCTCGTGGTTGGTCTGCTGGGAGGAGAAGAATGAGAGAGGAATTTGAGAGCACAGTAGGAACCTGGATTTGTCCACTGAGTGGACTGAGCTAGGACTCTAGCTGAGACAGCTAATGAACAAGCAAGGGCCTCAGGGTGACCTTGACACCCTTCCCTGTAGTCAGCACTGGTAGATCTGACACTCTCAAAACCTCATAAATCTCTTTATATACATTATCTGGAGCAGAAGGTAGAAAATTACTGGGTAAGAGGAAGAAGAATGAAAGAATACAACGGATTAATTAAAGACAATATCAGCTTCTGAAAGGCTGCAGAATCACCCAATATTAGAGGACCGGACATGTTTATATAAACTTTCCTGCAAGCAAGCCAAGCCACACTGCCATCACTGTCCATTGTGTCATATTTATACCCGCTCCAAACATCACCTGTCCTCCATGGGTCTCACTTCAGTACATGATTTTGACTTAGCAAAACCCCACACGACTCTCTATCAGCTGACACCACTCTGCCAATTGGCCCAAATCCATGAAAGTGTCAAGAAGCCAAAGGGACCTCGGGCGAAGTTTGGCGTGTTTCTCTCAATGGAGTCCTGACGGATGAAGCTCAGCTGTGCATTGTAAGACAGACCAATACATGTGAGTCCTTAACGAAGAGTCCTTTCACATGTCCCTTCACGTGCCTGTATTAGCAGAATACATCCTTTCACCTGTGTCCACTTCAGTGAAAGGTTCCTTCACAGATCTGCTTTAGTAAAACACCATCCAACACAATGGATGTTCCAAAGAAACTAGAAGTTTCCACTTCACTTTCCCATTTGAGCAGTGGGTTAGTCACCTGGGGAAGCAGATCTGGACTGAAGTGGAGACAATGGAACAGTAGTGCGCTGGATATGAACTCAGGCTACAATTCTAGAGCACAGGTGAGTGTGAACTCAGGCTACAGTGCTAGAGCACAGGTGAGTGTGAACTCAGGCTACAGTGCTAGAGCACAGGTGAGTGTGAACTCAGGCTACAGTGCTAGACATGGGGTGTGAACTCAAGCTATGGTGCTAGACATTGGGTGAGTGTGAACTCAAGCTACAGTGCTAGACATGGGGTGAGTGTGAACTCAAGCTACAGTGCTAGACTGTGGGTTTTTGTTTTATGAGTTTAGCTGAGAAAAAGAAAGGGACATTAGTGGCAAGTATGAAGATCTTGATGACTATACTTTTCTCAAGATGTACGAGTTTAAAACTTGTTTGGGAATTAAAACTTAAGGCTCATGGTAGTATAAAATGAGGAATCCCAGAATCATGAGATTAATAGGAAGGGTCAGTGAGATAAAAGTCACAAGTAACACTTTCCCGGATGACACTTTCATAGATGATGCTTTCACAAATGACACTTTGACTGATGACACTTTTTTCTTTCTTTTCTTTTCTTTTCCTTTTTTCTTTCCTTTTTTCTTTTTTGTTTTCTTTCCTTTTTTTGTAATAAGAGGAAAGGTACATTTTTAAAGCTCAAAGGAAGACAATCAAGAAGGACACTATGATGGTTTGAATATTTTTGGCCCAGGAAGTGTTATTATTTGAAGGTGTGGCCTTTTTGGAAAAAGTGTATCACTGGTGGAAGGGGGACTTTCAGAGTTTTCTCCTGCTGCCTTTGGAAGCCAGTCTTCTCCTGTTTGCCTTCAGATGAAGATGTAGAACTCTCAGCTCCTCCTGTACCATGCCTGCCTGGGTGTTGCCATGCTCCCACCTTGGTGATGATGGACTGGAACTATGAACCTGTAAGCCAGCCTCAATTAAATGTTGTCCTTGTAACAGTTGCCATGGTCATTGTGTCTGTTCACAGCAGTAAAACCCTAAGACAGAGACATACATAATTATTGTATATAAACTTCTACCTAGGCATTCTGGAAACTGACTAGAGACCCAAGTTTTATGATAAAAGAGAAGTTTGATCCTGTGAGATTGTGAGAATTCTGGAAGTTGTGTAGACAGGAATCATAATTATTTGGAGGATAAGAAACATTAAAAATGAATATAAGTTTATTGTTATGTTTACTCTTGGTATAGCAAAATGCCCAAGGTAGCTTCGAATAATAATAAAGAAAAGAGGTCTGCATTGTTCATGATTCTTGTGACTACAACATTCACTGTCCCTTGCCTTAGTGTGGCACAACTTGTCATAAAACTGAAGGTGTACCAGTCATATGCAGAAAGGGCTGAGTACATGGGGATAGTCTTGCTTTATAGGAACTTTATATGAGAACTAACTTAGTGCAAGAAACCAGCATTAGTTTCTTTTGAGGATAATGCTCCCATGACAGTGCCTTGCATTTGCTCCTCCCTCCTTAGCATTCCACCACCTCCCCATGTTGCCTTTCTAAGGATCAAGGCTCTAGTATGTGAACTTTGGGTGACAGATCACTTGGAAGTCCTAGCAAACACTGGCATGACTTAGGCTTTCCAATGCGAGTATGATTCAAAGTACCAGAGTGTGAAGGCAGCCCAAGGAGTTCATGTTCATGAATATCCCTTAGATGTTACCTGTGAAATTCCAGAAGCAGGGCAAACACAGTTCACGTTGACTATATATCTGTTGGAAGTTGGAACCTGGACAAGTTGCTGAAGATGTTAACATGGGACAAGCATTTAACATGGTGACCGGCACCTAGAAAATACTCAACAAGTGTCTGTTTCTTACCCTTCTGCCCTTCTGGAAGTACAAGGTAGAGAAGCCAACCTCACACGTGTAAGGCATTATTTGCTCCCTCTGTAGAATGAGCACATCAACAGCCCATCATCTCAAGATGTAATGTTACATCTTGCAATGGTATCAAGGGAAGATAAAAACAAAAATAATCTTCATGATTATAGGTCTTTCTTGAGTTTCTGTAAGCCCATCTACAAGGAAAACTAAGGCTTTGCCTCCTCACATCCTAAGATGTTACCATGAGGATGGTCAGGAAGATGGGTCTGCACATCTTTACAGAATTTTCAAAGCCAAATGAGAAAGAGCATGTGGCCTATAGAGAGCATCAGGATGGTGATCCACAGGTTTTTCTACTTTTTATAATCTGATGACGATCAATCTAATTTTCAAAACATACCTACATATAGATCCGCTTGTTAAAAGTATCTTTAACTGCTCAAGTCTGAGGAGAAACCATTTGTCCTTGTCTGCTTAATATCAGATTACTGGTGTTAGCCCATTTCAACACCGACAGACACTCATGTTCGTATAAGTACAAATACTTCCAATTACTTTTTTCTTTTGAGACCTTGAAAATGTGTATTCCAAGTCAATCTCATGGGTTTAAGGAAAGTTACTTTCTTTGCTTGGGTCTCCATAGAAGCAAGGAAGTCATTTTCATTTCCACGTACAATAAATCAATCAACATTTATAGAACACCTATTTTGTTGTGGGCCTTAGGCTAGGCATTGTGCTGGATGCAATGATGAATAAGATATGATCTCTGCCCTCAAGGCAAGCCGAGCTCTTACACAAAAAGGGACTGAACAGATGATACTGGGCCGTGCGATAAATGACAAATGAGTGACATGGGAAATCTTTCGGAGGAGGGAAGAGACCATTTTGGCCTGGGGGGGTTATCTAGGGCCTCGGGGATGTGTAGCATGCCCTGGCCCTTTGAGAATCCCTGGGTTGAGATAACTAAGTAGAGAAGTGGAGAGAGGCAGGCATAGGGAGTGGAGAGAAGCAGGGTAGGGCTGGGCTGGTGTCAATCAACAGGGAGAATTCAGCAGCCCTGCTCTTCAGGACAAATGGGCAGAAAGTTGGGCTCTAATCATTCCTCAGTCAAAGACAGACAGACAGACGACAGTGTTGGTGGCACAGGGAGGGTTAAATGTAAGACCCATTGACAACTTACATGCAGCAGCACTATTGACCTGGCCTAATGGCCTCAGAGAGAGCCACCGAGGCTCAGGGAAGGTCATCTCCCAGGAAGCCACCCTTCAGGATGGCAGCAGAGTCACAGGGTGGAAAAGCCATACTCAGCAAGTCTTCAGGGGCCTCACCTCGCAGATGAGGTTAGAACTAGTTAAGTTAGAAGATTAACTTCTGAAATCTCCTTCAGTTTTTTATTTTGTTTATAATGTAGTTTATAAAACAGGGTTACCTGCTTTAATCTTTGCGGTTGAAAGACAAAGCTTACTTTAAACACCATGTAGTTTAATAATTAATATCAGAATTTGGGCCTGAATTCTAGTCTGCCTACTTAGCATCTTTATTTTATTTTAATTAGTTATGTATTTATTTATCTTGCATAGACCAATCTCGTTGAGGTCAAGACTTACATAGCTGATGGTGACCGTGAACTTCTCAGAGGTTGAGTTCTACCACACCGAGCTTGATAAATTTCACAAGTTTAAACTTTGGCTTTCTTTCTATGCAAGAATCAGGTAGAAACAGCAGCTACAGTTCACGATTTACCTGTAAGAGCATGTGTGATCTTATAAGCATGTATGACCATGTTTAACCTGGTGCCTGGACCATGGGAAGTGCTCAGTAAATGCCATCTCATTCACCATTATTAATGAAATACTCCTGTGAACATTACTTCATGCCTACCACTGATTCTGGAGAATTAAGACTCAGGTCATGGTAAAACCCACAAGAGCGGGTGTGCATTCCAAGTGGACAAGGTGACAGGAATCTGGGACGCGTGGAGATTTAAGGGAGAAAATAAGTCGTGTTGAAGGCAGAACGGAGTGAGGAGCGTGGAGATAAATGATTGGAAGCAGACACCCAGTGGAAAGCAGAGGCCCCGAAAGCCCTAGAGTCACAGTAAACACCACCTGGGAGGGGAGCTGGAAAGTGATAAAATGATACAGTCTGGACACCGGATTATTACAAAGGTGTTAACCAATAAGGAAGAATGAGAAGAAAAAGGGCTCGAGGGAGTGAAATTTGATTGAAGATGTTTGAAAACTAGACATCTGTATCACCAAGAAAATCTGTCATTTGATGTGCCAGGCAAGACTATTGGAAGGGGAGGGCTGGGCAGGGGGTGGGGTGGCCAGTGTCACCCTCAGTGCCTGAAGTGGGATCAATTCAAGTGAGGGAAAACATTTCTAATGACCTGACTCCCTAGGGATGGGATAGAAGCCATTTACATCCCAACAGGACAGAAAAAGCCCCTTCCCCAGCCCCTGACACACTGTGGTGCATCCCCCCCACCCCACAAACACACACCAGGTGGAGGGGAGCAGATGAGGCTGTTTCCTGTTTGCAGTAAAGACACTGACAGTTGCGGCAGTCTCTCTGTGAGAATGTCACTGTCAGAAGCAGCAGTGAGTTGGATGGAATCAGAAACATTTGTGTAGCGCTAAGAATAGTGCTTGGTACAAACAGAGTGTGATGTCAATGTTTGCTAAATAAATGAATTTAGAACACCCAACAGTGTCATCAACCAAATCAGAGATCATTTATTTTGCATCGGGGGAGAGAAACCCCACTTGCCTGATCTATTTTGGAAATAGATCAGGATGTGCTGTGACCTTGCCAGTCCTGAGACTGGAGGTCAGTCTGGAGAACCCTACCATTAGGTAGCAAGGCACAGTGAAAACTTTTAGGAAGAAATCTATATGGGATTGCTGCTGGAGTCTCTGGGCTGACAGGCCTCTTTTCATTTCCAGTAAATCTTCAGTCTGTGCCTGCTGGGAGTGCACAGGCGACCATGCTCCTCAGTTTCTCCACACGGACTCCATAGCTAGCACACTGCAGTGTGCCATCCACCCAGCTGCCCAGGCTGTTCTGGGAGAGGTCTTAGAAGGCCCTTTCTCTTCCACGGGGGCAGTACCAGGATCTTCCTCCCGTCCATTGCCTGAGGGGTTTCCACCTCAAAAGGAAGTTGGGTTTTTAAAAGCTGGTCCCTCATCCCTTCCAAGGTTATACTTGCTTATATTCTTCCTCAAACACTTTATTCTGCTGTTTTTATCTTCATCTTACTGACTACTTATGGGTGTTCCAATGTCCTAAGGTGACTAGGGAGTCTTGAACTTATGCTGTTGGGTCTTTATCCCCAGACATTCTAAAGTTTCAGAATGCTTAACTGGCTGTATTTCAAGTTCAGGGTCCGTAGGAAGGCAGCGTAGTGGAAACCTGGTTCAAAGAAGGAGGGCTAAACAATGATGGTAGTGGAGGCCTACTTCGCAAACGGTGCCCATTTGTGCTGCCTCCTATAATTCTCACAGTCATACTGAGGAGGGAACTGGGAGCTCACAGTTATTCTTGCATGTGAAAGTAGGATACTCCATGTTCCTGACACTGCACCCTGTTTAGTGATAAAGTATCAGTCCAAGCCAGGACTTGAACAGTCACTAGCACTCACCTTCCTACTGTTGAGTCTGATGTTCATAAATACGATTGGCTACTTAAGTTCTCCACTAGACTGAACGAGTTCTGTGGGGGGTTTTCCCTTCCTATTACTTCCTGTGAGTTCTCATGTGTTGCATAGTTCATGAATCTTTTCTTCCAATCCGTGGATAGTCATTTCACTCCATCGACCATTTTCTTTTAAGCGCAGAGGTTTCTTTCAATGTGATATGGCCGCATATGCTGGCTGGTTTTATGTCAACTCGACTTGACAAGCTAACATCATTGGACAGGAGGGAACCTCAGTTGAGAAATTGCCTCCATAAGATTGGGTTGTATGCAAGCCTAGGGCATTTTCTTAGTTATTGATTGATAGGGTGGGGCCATCCCTGGGCTGTGGTCTTGGGTTCTATAAAAAAGTAAGCTGAGCAAGCCATGGGGAGCAAGCCAGTAAGCAGCACCTAGCATGGCCTCTGCATCAGCTCCTGCCTCAGGGTTCCTGCCCTGCCTGAGTTCTTGCCCTCACTGCTTTTGATGTATTCCAGGGAACTGTGAGTGAAGGAAACCCTCACCCACATGTTGGTTTTGGTCACGGTGTTTCACCACAGCAGCAGTAACCCTGACTAGGACGCCACACATGTTTAATTTTGCTTCTGTCACACATACATTGATAAAATACCAAAAAACCCTTCCCAAGGACAACACTAAGATATTTCTCTTCTCCATGTTTCTTTACAAGGGCTATGGATTGCGGTCTTACATTTAAGTCTTCAGGCAGCTTCTATTTGATTTTTTTATTTCACATAAGAGAAATATCCAAACAGACATTTCTCTAAAGAAGACATAAACAAGGAATGCGTCCATATGAAAAGGGGCTTATTGATCATCAAGGAAATACAAGTTAGAGTTAAATGAGAGGCCACTTCACAGTTGTTCCAATTCTGTTATTAAGAGGGCAAGAGGTAGCAAACATTGATCAGAGTGTGGGGAAAGGGGGACGTGCATGCACCATTGATAAGTATAGATCAGTGCAGCTACCCTGGAGAAGGGTGCAGAGGCATTAATGTTAATAAAGAGTCATCCTATGGCCATGCAATCTCCTTCCTAGATTCCTACACACTCAAGGGAAGAAAATCACTACCTTCTGCGGCACTGATGCCCATAGTCAAGGCAGCTTTCCTAAAAGCAAGGACACAGAAACAACGGGAATGTCTGCTGATGGGTAAAACATTTTGATATATGTTAGACTATCAGTTAGCTTTATAAAGGGAGAGCATGCCATTTACAGCAACACGATGAATATTTCTTGATGTCATTTATATGTAGGAGCTAAAAAGAAAAAAGAAAAAGAAAAAGAAAAACTACCCAGACAGCAGACACATAGAGAATGAAGTTGTCGTTACCAGCAGTAGACAGCTTTCCCACAGCCCTGAGGTGTGAGTCAGTTCTAGATGCTAAAGACACATTGTGTGCCAAACTTCCAGCCCACAGTTTTCCTGGAAGTCCCAGCAGCCCTGGGGTGTGGATTTTTATCGAAATGCTTGGTCTCCATCCCATTAGAAGTTTCTCCAGGTTGCAGATGTTCAAGTGGCATCGTGTCCATATACTCTGGCTATCATATCTTGTACCCGTGCCTGTCATCTAGGAGAAGGGGAACAGTTGCTGTCATGGACTATGTTTTCTTAAGTATATTCTGCATTTAGTTGTGGCCTTGGTGGTAGTGCATGGTGACTAGCTAAGAACAGCTTGCTTTTTTGTTTGTTTGTTTTGTTTTGTTTAAACTTAAAATTCGGTTTTAAAAAAATGAAAGATTCTGGAAACTTTCTTTTTCTTCTCATGTTCAAATAGGGAGCTGTTTTGATAATGTTGGCTCCCCCTGCCCCCGAAATACTAGAAACACGACGTCTTTCTAGATATACTTTAAAGGGAATAGTCATTACGTAGCAGCACATGACTTCATGATTCTGGGACTGTGTGACACTAATTAGCAATGCTCTTGCACCTGTCATAGGGCTTTCTCAGCCTTTAATGACTCTGTAAATGTTCTTTTTCCTCAGAAAGCATTTCCCTCCTGAACTGCCAAGCACTTTTCTATTCTGTCTTTAGGAATCTCTCAGTTACTGTCCCCATGTAATCATAGAAACCATGTTAACTCATTTAGGTGAAAAGATTTTGACTGACTTACACACCTAGGTTGTCACTACCACAATCAAGACATACATTTTCAGGGCCTGTGAGATGGCTTTGTGGGTAAAGATCCTGAAAACCTGAGTTTGCTCCCTGGTATCTACATGGTAGAAGGCAAGACTGGATTCTTGCAAGTTGTACTCTGGCCTCCACACACACAAACATATAAATAGATGTAAAATACTCATTTTAATTACATCTCCATGTACTCTCTACCAGGAACTACATGATCAGCCCTAGATAACTGATACGACTCTCTGTCATCATGAACTGGATTTGTCTTTTCTAACGTTTCATGTGGATATAAACATGATGTGAACTCACGAATCTCCAGTCAGGTTGATGGATATAAACATACAGTGTGAACTCAGGAATCTTCATTCAGGGTGATGGATATAAACATGATAGGAACTCACGAATTTTCAATCAGGGTCTTTTGTTTTTTTGGTGGTTTGTTTGATTTGCTTGTTGGGACAACATTTCACTGCACGTCTCTGGCTGGCTTTGAACTCACTATGTAGATCAGATGACTGGCTGGACACTCACAGAGATCCACCTGCTTCTTTTCCACATTGCTGCCTGTGATGGAAAACCAGAGGTCCATGTGGAAACTATGGACTATCCCATAGTATATACCCACTGAATGCAAAACACCAGATATTGACATGAAGTAGGTCATAAACATAAACATTTAAATCATCCAAATTTTCTAGAAAAAAATCCCTGGTGAGATCATCATGACCTTGTATTAAGAGTAGATTTTCATGCTATAAATAATCTCATTTTATGGTGGAACCATCAGTTACCACGATCTGAGATTTACTTATGCTGTGCACGGTGACCTCCTATTATAGGGACAATATTATAGGGACAACCACAGTGTGTCTGTCCTGTCCATCCCCTTCTTGTTCAAGGAGGCAGGCCTTCAGGAGGACACTTCGTTTTAAAGGAACTGAAATTCAGAAGTCATTCTAGAGTCCCCTTAAAGAGAATAGTTATTATTTAAAAATATGCATTTTCTATGATTCTGGGACTCTGATATGTCACATGAAGTTATTTAGAAATGAAGCTGTAAACATTTATCTATGGAGATATTGATATACTGATATATCAGTGTGTCTCTAAACTCTCATCAGAGAAGCTTCCTCTTGCAGTAGATGTGGATCAACACAGACAACATGTCCCAGAACTAGACAGTGTGTGAGACTGAGAGGTCTTGGAGCACCTAGTCCTAAATGAGTGTCTTTATCCAACACCTTCCCTCAAAGCTCATGATGAGGTTTGGTCTCACTGTCTATTTTTTCTTTTCCTTTTTGGAGAGGAAGGAGTTTATTTCATCTTATATCTTACAGTACATTATGAATGGTAATCAGGTCAGGAAATCAAACATGAACTTGGAGGCAGATACTGAAGAAGAGGTTATGAAGGAATAGAGTTATTATCTTGTGCAGAGTGACTTCTTATTCCAGCTGTTGAGAGGTGGCATTTGCAATATTAAATCATCAGTCAAGAAAATACTCAGTGATCTTTTGCCTACTAGACAATCTGATGGAGACATTTTCTCAATTGAATTTTCCTTTTTCAACTTGACTCCTGTTAGACTATATTTGATAAGAAAGAAAGAAAGAGAAAGAAAGAAAGAAAGAAAGAAAGAAAGAAAGAAAGAAAGAAAGAAAGAAAGAAAGAAAGAAAGAAAGAAAGATAGATCAAGAGAAAAAAGGAAGGGAAGGCAGGAAGGCAGGAAGGCAGGAAGGCAGGAAGGCAGGAAGGCAGGAAGGCAGGAAGGAAGGAAGGAAGGAAGGAAGGAAGGAAGGAAGGAAGGAAGGAAGGAAGGAAGGAAGGAAGGAAAGATTTTCTCAAAGAACCAGCTCCTGGTTTGGTTGATTGCTTGAATAGTTCTTTTTGTTTCTGCTTGGTTGATTTCAGCCCTGAGCTTGATGATTTCCTGCTGTCTACTCCTCTTGGGTGTATTTGCTTCTTTTTGTTCTACAACTTTCAGGTGTGCTGTTAAGCTGCTAGTGTGTGCTCTCTCCAGTTTCTTTTTGGAGGCACTCAGAGCTAAGGCACTCTCAGCACTGCTTTCATTGTGTCTCATAAGTTTATATATGTTGTGCCTTCGTTTCATTAAATTCTAAAATGTCTTTAATTTCTTTATGTCTTCCCTGACCAAGTTATCATTCAGTAGGGCATTGTTCAGCTTCCATGTATATGTGGGCTTTTTGTTGTTTTTGTTGCTGTTGAAGACCAGCCTTAGTCTGTGGTGATCTGATAGGATGCATAGGACTATTTAAATCTACTTGTATCAGTTGAGGCCTGCTTTGTGACTGATTATCTAGTCAGTTTTGGAGAAGGTACCATGAGGTTCTGAAAAGAAGGTATATTATTTTGTTTTAGGGTGAAATGTTCTATAGATATCTATTAAAACCCTTAGACCCATCACTTCTGTTAGTTTTGCTGTGTCTCTGTTTAGTTTCTGTTTCCATGATCTGTCCATTGATGAGAGTGGGGTGTTGAAGTCTCCCACCATTATTGTGTTGGGTGCAATGTGTGTTTTGAGCTTCAGTAAAGATTCTTTTATGAATGTGGGTGCCCTTGCATTTGGAGCATAGATGTTCAGAATTGAGAATTCTTCTTGCTAGATTTGTCCTTTGATGACTATGAAGTGTTCTTCCTTATCTTTTTTGATAACTTTTGGTTGAAAGTCAATTTTATCTGATATTAGAATGGCTACTGCACCTTGATTCTTGGGACCATTTTCTTGGAAAATTGTTTTCCAGCTCTTTACTCTGAGGTAGTGTCTGTCTGTCTTTGACACTGACACTGTCTGTCTCTTTTTATTGAGGAATTGAGTCCATTGATGTTAAGAGATACTAAGGAATAGTGATTGTTGATTCCTGTTATTTTTGTTGTTAGAGGTGGAATTATGCTTATGTGGCTATCTTCTTTTAGGTTTTTTGAAAGAAGATTACTTTCTGGCTTTTTCTAGGGTGTAGTTTCCCTCCTTGTGTTGGAGTTTTCCACTTATTATCCTTTGTAGGGCTGGATTTGAGGAGAGATACTGTGTAAATCTGGTTTTGTCATGGAATATCTTGGTTTCTCCATCTATGGTAATTGAGGATTTTGCTGGTTATAGTAGCCTGGGTTGGCATTTGTGTTCTCTAAGGGTCTGTATGACATCTGCCCAGGATCTTCTAGCTTTCATAGTCTCTGGTGAGAAGTCTGGTAATTCTTATAGGTCTGCCTTTCTATGTTACTTGACCCTTTTCCCTTACTGCTTTTAATATTCTTTCTCTATTTTGTGCATTTGATGTTTTAACTATTATGTGATGGGAGGATTTTCTTTTCTGGTCCAGTCTATTTGGCGTACTCTCTATTGCAATGCTAAGTGTAGGCCCCCAAGAGAGCATGTGCAGAGACCCAAGTGCCAATATGAGATCCTGCTCCCAAGTTATTTCTGATTGGTAAATAAAAATGCCAACAGCCAATTACTGGGTAGAAGAGACATAGGTGGGGCTTAGGATTCCTGGGCTTGGGGTCGGAGGGGCACCACACAGGGGAGAAGAAGGAGAGGACTAAAGAGAAGCCGCCAGGAGTTAGGAGTCAAGAACACATGGCCATGAGGGCTAGCCAATGGGAGTTAAGAGCAGTCCAGATGAGTAAGTAATAACTCAGGGTTATCAATAGGAAAGTAGATTCTAATAGCATACAGGGTAGATATCTGCCCAGCTCCAATGATGATTAAAGCTTATTGTAAATACAAAGGTTGTGTATGTCTTTTATCTGGGAACTAAATGATCAAGGTGAGATAGAAACCCCAGGCTGGGAATAAAAATGTCGGTAACAAGAGGGAAAGCAGAGGGGATGGGTGACTCCAAGGAAACAGTATCTTCTAGACTCAACAGGACTATCATTCCTATGAACTCACAGAGACTGGAAGCATATATAGGACAGAAACAGGTTCAGGCCAGATGGGATCACAGCGCCGGG
The DNA here is from genome assembly GCF_947179515.1 of Apodemus sylvaticus. Lineage (NCBI taxonomy): Eukaryota > Metazoa > Chordata > Mammalia > Rodentia > Muridae > Apodemus > Apodemus sylvaticus. The sequence goes on from NC_067482.1 coordinate 3,657,093, forward strand.
AGGGCCCTACCCCTAACCAAGAAGTTATTTCCAATGGATCCCTCCTGGCCAAGGGAAAATCAGTTGTTTCCCACAGAGGGTCACTGGGTCACAACCACACTCCAGGGCCAACACAAACTATGTTCTTTTTTGTGGTTTCTTTGTCTCATTTTCCTTTGTCATGATTTGAGAGAGAGAGAAAGAGAGAGAGGGAGAGAGACAGACACAGAGAGAAAGAGACAGAGAGACAGAGACAGGGAGAGACAGAGAAAGACAGAAACAGAGAGAAAGAGAAAGGGACAGAGAGACAATACAGAGAGAAAAAGGCAGAGATAGACACACAGAGAAAGAGAAAGAGACAGAAACAGACAGACACACACAGAGACAGAGAGAGAGACACAGAGAGACAGACAGAAAGAGACAGAGAGAGACACACAGAGAGAGAGAGGAGAGAATCAGCTGTCTGTAGTAACTCAGATAGGAGATAGGGAGGGCTGGGGTTCTATTAACCCCTCTGACTCTATGCTAGGATACTGACTGCCTCGATCTTGTGGGCTGTGGGTTCATGAGGACAACCATCCTGTCACATACAGAAGACATTGTTTTGCTGTGGTCCTCCCTGACCTCTGGCTCTTACAGACAGTCTATTTATATCTCTTCTGTGATGCTCCCAGAGCCTCGGGAGGGGCGCAATACAGACATCCCATTAGTACATTTTACAGTTTTAATGTTTGTGTTGGAGTCTATGACCTGGTTCTTGCCATTACTTGTGTATTCTGTAATGTATACACAGAAATATGTGTTTTGCAGATAGAAACCCAGTTTTTCATTACAATCTGTTGAAAAGCATCAAATTATCCCAGGGTCCTTGTTCAAAATGACCAGGAATGCCGGGCTTTCATCTCTGTAGGTTGCTCCCCCTCCCGGGTCTGTCGCCCTCAGCTGACACTAAGTCAGCTCTGCTTTCACACATGGGCTGTGGTGAGCTGTGTGAAGCCAGTGTCCTGCTCTCGAGTGTGAACTATGGTGAGCTTTCTCTGCCTGCTCACACCCGTGAGCCGTGGTGAACTCTGCCTGCTCTCACACGTGGGCTGTGGTAAGCTTTCTCTGCCTGCTCTCACACGTGGGCCGTGGTGAGCTCTGCCTGCTCTCACACGTGGGCCGTGGTGAGCTCTGCCTGCTCTCACACGTGGGCCGTGGTGAGCTCTGCCTGCTCTCACACGTGGGCTGTGGTAAGCTTTCTCTGCCTGCTCTCACACGTGGGCCATGGTGAGCTCTGCCTGCTCCCACGGGTGGGCCATGGTGAGCTCTGCCTGCTCTCACACGTGGGCTGTGGTAAGCTTTCTCTGCCTGCTCTCACACGTGGGCTGTGGTGAGCTCTGCCTGCTCTCACACGTGGGCTGTGGTAAGCTTTCTCTGCCTGCTCTCACACGTGGGCCATGGTGAACTCTGCCTGCTCTCACACGTGGGCCATGGTGAACTCTGCCTGCTCTCACACGTGGGCCATGGTGAACTCTGCCTGCTCTCACACGTGGGCCGTGATGAGCTCTGCCTGCTCTCACACATGGGCTGTGGTAAGCTTTCTCTGCCTGCTCTCACACGTGGGCCATGATGAGCTCTGCCTGCTCCCACGGGTGGGCCATGGTGAACTCTGAACCCTGGCTCTTCTTTCATTTAGTTTTCCGTTTTCACAAAACTTTTGCCACTGTAATTTTTTCAATTCCTTTAAAACTTTACATACAAACACATCTTGAAAAAGATTGCTGTTGTTGTAGCTCAGATTATGTTGAATGTGTGGTTAAGTTTGGGAAGAATTGATCTGAAAAATATTGACTCTTTGAATTCACATATACGATCTAAATATTTGTCAGTTTCTCAACAACTGCCAACAGTTGACTGGGAATTTTGTTGTATTTTTCTTGTGCGTTTTAAACTCTTGATGCCATTAAAATAATATTTTAAGAACTTCATATTCTAACTAATGCTCAAATACAAAACTGAGAATTTTATTAAATGTTAAAAATAATTTTTATTTTTGCAGGTTGAATTCTCATGACTCTGCTGATTCTGCCTTGGCAGCCAATTGCTTATCTTATTACTTTTGGATTATCTGGGATTTTCTGTGAATAGAAGTTGTACCTCTTTCCAGTATGTGTTCCTCTTGGCTTATGGATCTACTGAGATCAGGATAATTAGGATCAGGATAATTAAAAACTTTCATTGTAAGTTTCTTATAGATAGTGACTAGATGTTCGTCAATTTTCTTGATTATTTTCAAAGAAAAAGCTTTTGGTTTTATTGATTTTCTATAATTTATTTTCTGTCTCACTGAGTTCATCTGTTATTTTGATCCCCTCTTTCTCTGACTCTCCTGTCAATCATGTGGTACGATTTGTGCTGGCTCTAACGCTCTGGTCTCTGTCTCTTTAAAATATTTTACATTATTTATAAGTTTCATACATTTGTATAGTGCATATTGATCACATCTATTCAATGCTCCCACCTCCCAGATATCCCTCGTCTCCCCTCCCCCGCAGCCGCGTGTCCTCTTTTTATTTATTTATCTTGGTTATTTACAACTCACTAGTCCTTCTGGTGACAGCCACATATGCGTGGATCTGAGGCCATCCAAAGGGTCAGGATCAAAGGAATGGTAGCCATGTCCCCAAAGGAGCGTGGCTATCTCTCCGTCAGCGGCCATCCACTGCCAATAGCTCTGTGTGAAGAGAAGGGTCTTGAGCGAGATCTTGAGTGAGTCTTTTTAAAAATTTTTTGGTTATTTCATTTATTTACATTTGAAATGTTCCCCTTCCCAGTTTCCCCTCCCCAACCCCCCATCCCATTCCCTCTGAATCTGTGAGGGTGCTCCACCCACTCACCCACTCCCGTCCCACTGCTCTAGCATCCCTCTACGCTGGGCTTCAAGACGCCACAGGACTGAGGGCCTCCCCTCCCACTGATGCCAGATAAGGCCATCCTCTGCTATATATGCAGGTGGAACCATGGGTCCCTCCATGTGTACTCTTTGGTTAGTGGTTTAGTCCCTAGGAACTCTGGGTAGTCCGGTTAGTTGATATTCTTGTTCTTCCCGTGGGGTTGCAATTCCCTTCTGCTCCTTCAGTCCTTCCCCTAGATCTTCCATTGGGTCCTTGGACTCAGTCTAATGGTTGGCTGTGAGTATCCACCTCTGTACTGGTCAGGTGCTGGCAGAGCCTCTTGGGGCACAGCTATGCCAGGCTTCTGTCTGCAAGTGCTTCTTGGCATCTGCAGTAGCGTCGAGTCTGCAGATGGGCTGGATCCCTAGGTAGGGCAGTCCCTGTTGGCCTTTGCTTCAGTTCCAGGGAGTGTGACTTGCGTAGGTACCCACAGCTGCCGTGAGGTGACAGTTCTCATCCGCCAGCTCTTACCTTCTTTACATCCGCCATTCTGTGCCTGAGCTTTAGATGGTGGCGGTTAATATAGATGGCTGGCCCACAGCTGAGCAGCCAGCTGTTTATATTCTGCTCTTGTCTTTGCACTACTCACAACAGAGCAAGCTTCTGGCAAAAGCTGGGAGCCGCACCGACCTCCTTGGGTCTGAGACTTCCGGTGCCTCAACAGCCTCACCCTCCACCCACTCCCCCCGCCTCCCCAAGGTTCATATTGTGATTCTCCTTTCTACTTGTACTTAACTTGTGGTTCTTTACCCAGCTTAAGATGCTCCGGTAAAAACAATTTAATTTTTCTGTCACAATTCTTCCTCTGATGTGTGGGGTACTTAAACAAGAAATTTATTGTGACTTCCAAGGTGTCTTTCTAATTGAGATTTTTAGGTTACTTTTGTGCGTGTGTGTGTGTGTGTGTGTGTGTGTGTGTGTGTGTATCCCTGGCTGTCCTGGAACTCACCCTGTACACCAGGCTGGCTTGTGGTTATAATTATACTCTATGTGATCTGAGCAATTTAGATTTATTGATGTGGGGAGATACGGCTCAGTTAGTAGAGTATTTGTCTAGCATACAGGAGGTTCTAGGTACAGCTCTGGCCACCACATAAACCATGCATCAAGATGCATACCTGTAATACCGGCCCTATGGAGGCTGAGGAGCAGAAGCTACTGCTACGCTCTATAGCATGAGCTATATAAGACCTGTTGCAAAACCGAAATTACTGGGAGCTGTCTACCAGCCCACCTTAATTGCAGACTATCTTAATTGCATCCTATGCATATGAGAACATTCTGTTTCTACTGTGCACAGCCTGTTGCATGTATGCTAATTAGCTCCAATTGGATGGCAGTGTTCAAAGTCTCCTCGTTTTTGTTGATATCTATTATATTGTTTCATGACTGAAAGAACAGAATGGAAATTTTCAGATGGAATTGTCTGGTTTTGTATAATCTTGTAGAAATTCACTCTATGTGTTAGCAGTTCTGTTATTGCATAGCTGTATGTGTAGTTTGTCTTTCTGGAGACTTCTCTGTTCCCATTCTGCAGAGCCCTTATGTCTGTCGCTGGTCCTCTCTGCTATTTCCAGTCCCGCTTTGTTGTGGTTATTGTTCTTGCTTCTGTGGAAGGAAGACCCTCCATCCTCGTTCTCTTACATTTAAGGCAGATTTCTTGTAGACAGTGTAGAGTCAGATGTTGCCTTTTTACTTAATTCAGATGGACTCAGAGCTTAGAGCGTTTATATTGTCTGTGACTCTAACACGGGTTTTTTCTGCTTTATTTTGGTCTCATCCATCCTTCCTTTTACCCCGATCAATGGAGCATTTTCATATCATATATTGTGATAACTATTTGCCATTGCTGGTATATTTTAATCAAGATTTTTCTCCTGAGTGTGCACCTTTAATTTGTCAGTTTTTCTTTGAATGGTTGTGAATCACATGACATATAACGAACACTCTTACAAATTCCCTCAAGTTCATTCTACGCTTTTATTCACAATTTTACTTTCTCCGTTTCATAAAAACTTTATTCTTCTCTTGCCTTAAACTGATAGGTAAAAACCTCAAGAACGTCATAGGGTTCTTCTCTGCCCACTGTTAATATCTTTCCCTCTGACGTAACTAATTTACTATTTGCCTTTCGGTGTCCTTGGTTTCACGTGTATGGAAATCTGGGCTTTGTAAATGTGTCTCACAATTGGAACACAATTTGCACACTTGTTTCTCTCATTTTCTTTAACAGCGTACACGTTAAACAACTGCTTGCTGTTTCATAGATCACGGAAGGCATGGATTTTTCTTATTTTTGCAGAGGCACACCATCTGCATCATCTGTCATCAGAGGACACCTTTTATGCTGTGTTGGTGTCATGATGTCTTACTTCACGTGTTAGTATTATTCATGCCTGGAGGTCTCTTCCTCTGGTTCTCTCTAAGTCCACCTCTTCAATCCTTCTGCCCATGCTTCCCCTTAAGAATCTCGTGTGGCCAGCGCTTTCTACAAACACCCTCTTCTTGTTGGTGCTCCTGGCTCTATCTCTCAATTCATTTCTGATTTTCCAGCTATTTAGACCTCACTACTAACTGTGTGAATCTATTACTAGACATTGTAAACGCCACACTGATGAGCCTGGTTTGGCTGTTGCCTGACTCTCACAGTGCCCAACTCTATTTCAGCAGACAGGGTTGCTCGATGAGGAAAGGCCTTGTTAGCATACATGTAGGATATATTTACTGTAAGGATAATTCATTCCCACAATGCACTATGACCCCAATGGAATCTCCTACGTCATAGCTGGTCATTATTGCTGATCATGTTTTACTGAATTTTGAACATTTCCCACAGCTGCCATGCATCTGGGGAGTTTTGCAGCCTGCAGCTCTTTGCTGGTGCCTTGATCATCATATCAAGCTTCGCTAACCACCTGCACGACCAAGTGGTTAGTGGAACTTCAAGGGACCATTTTGCTGATTCTGGAGCTATTTGTCTTCATGTAGTTTCCTTCTGGAATCCTCCATGATACCTCCAGCCACTACAGCCTCCTTGAATTCACGGGTCAATTTGCTCTACCCCATAAAGACTAGAGCTAGAGTGTGGTTTCTCCTTTTGTTTCCTGTTTCCTGAAACTGCTCCACAGTCCCCCAGGGGACTGTCTGTCTTGACTTCCCCGTTTTCTCCTTAGAGATGACACCCTTGAGCTATGCAATGTGCAGGATTTGGCAGCTAAACTCTTTCCTAGCTGCTCTTGGTTGGAGGTTAGCTTAGGATACTTCTTTTTCCTCCATAGAAATAAGCAAAAGTCCAGATCAGAGCATCTAACAATGCCAGCTAAGCAAGCTTTGGAGACTCGTGGTTAATTAAAGTTGCAGAGAATAGCAACTTCAGAAAACATAATTAATTACTCCAAGAAACCTCTTGTTTGAGCACTTATGCCCATATGGTGTGGTGTAAGGTAGCCGCCAACGCTCGTGTGAACACAAGCAGGTTCAGACGTTGGTTCCCTTTGAAGGTCTTCTACAACAATATCTACTGTCAGTCAGGGCTGCTGCATCTATGAATGGCTCCACTAGGGCATGTTTCTGTTCGAATGTGTTTACTGTGGAAATGTGTGTCATGTGTTTTTCTCAGTAAATTAAACCAGGAGGACCTTGGCCAGGCAAGTGTGGGCTTAAAATCAAATAGAAGCCATTTTACCCTGAAGGTTTGTTCTGGAAACAAATCTTGCCTGGATTGGCTCTTAGCTACAGAGGGACACAGGCCTTCCAGATACAGAAAGACCCTTTGCTAGTGTTAATCTTCAAGTCTGTGCTCTAAGCTGCTATTGTGTACACACTTTATTTAATCTGTACTGCTATAGACTGTAAATTGTAAGACAATATTGTCAACTAAGTGATGTCTTCACCTATAAATGTTTATTCCATGTTTCCTAAAAAGAACTTTTTAAAGATCGGTATTTTAAATCACAGTTTTTGCCCCCATGAGTATGCAGAGTAGAAAACGTAAGTGAAAACAAATTCACCATTGTATAACGTCTCCTTGCCTATCACTGCATGTGTAAGTATATGTGTATGTATGTGCACACACACACACACACACATGTGCACGCTCATGTGCTATTCCTTCACATGAAGGTACACTTGTGTGTGCAGGTGCACACTCATGTGCTATTCCTTCACATGCAGGTACACTTGTGTGTGCAGGTGCATATACACATGGAGGCCAGAGGGTAACCTTGTATATCTTCCTTTAGACACTGTCCACCTTGGTTTTGGTTGTTGTTGTTTTGACTCAGGGCCTCCTAATGACCTGGAACTCACCGTGTAGCCTAGGCCAGTAAGCTGCATGGATCTACCTTCCCAGGTCTGGGTTTCCAAGAGTGCACAACCACACATGACCTAAATAACATGGCTTTAGGGGGATTGAACTCAGATCCTCAGGTTTGTGAGGCAGGCACATGACCAACTGAGTCTCCCTTCTCGTCCTGTTTCTCAACATGTTTCTCTATAAAGATACTTCAGACAGGATAGAGTTGTCAAACTCCTTTTTTAACTAAACTGTCAAGATTAGTGTTTAATGCATGTGGTAGTCTATCAGGAATGTTGATGGCTCTGATTTCTGTAAAGAATGCACAACTGTTTTCTCTGAGGTTTTATTCTAAGCTGCTGATACAAATTCTACAGTGTATGAGCACAGACTGTTCTTAAACTTCCTCAGGATGACAACAGATGCTTCCTTATAAGGTGGCAGGAGGAGGAGACTAAAGAGGGACAGACAGGGAAAAGAAAATTAATTATCCATATATGTGGATATGACACTATACATTATACACTACACCCTACCTAACCCCCTTAAAAACATGCCAGGAAAAGTCTAGAAATTATAAATTAAGCAATGTGGCAGGATAAAGAATCAGCTTGCTTGATCAATAATTTGTCCTTCCACTAAAAAACAAACACACAAAGAAGGAGAACATGAATGCATTCCCATTCACAATAGCTGCAGAGAAAACAAAATATCTAGGAATAAGCTCAACCAAGGAAGTGAAGGACCACGAAAATGAAAGCTTTAAGCTTCTGAAGAAAGAGATAGAAAAAGACACTAGAAAATGGAAAGATGCCCCATGCTCAGGGAAAAAGACACTAGGAAAAAGACTGTTTTAGCAAAAGCCAGTTATAGATTCAATGCAATCCCAATCAAAATCCCCATCTCACTCTTCAGAAAAATAGAAAAAACTATCATAAAATGCATATGGAACCACAAAAGATCCCTGTTAGCCAAAACAACACTGAGCAAAAAGAACCATGCTAGAGGAATTACCTTTCCAGATCTTAATGATCAGATCACAGAGCCATAGTAAAAATAAATAAATAAATAAATAAATAAATAAATAAATAAATAAATAAATAAAAAGTAACATGGTGCCAGCCCAGAAACAAGCATGAAGACAATGAACAAAGTTGAAGACCCAAATATTAGTACTGGCTAGTTTGTGTCAATGTGACACCGCTGGAGTTATTACAGAGAAAGGAGCTTCAGTTGGGGAAGTGCCTCCATGAGATCCAGCTGTGGGGCATTTTCTCAATTAGTGATCAAGTGGGGAGGGCCCCTTGTGTTTGGTACCACCTTTGGGCTGGTGCTCTTGGGTTCTATAAGAGAGCAGGCTAAGCAAGCCAGGAAAAGCAAGCCAATAAGAAACATCCCTCCATGGCCTCTGCATCAGCTCCTGCTTCCTGCCCTGCTTGAGTTCCAGTCCTGACTTCCTTTAGTGATGAACAGCAATGTGGAAGTGTAAGCTCAATAAACCCTTTCCTCCCCAGCTTGCTTCTTGGTCATGATTTTTGTGCAGGAATAGAAACCCTGACTAAGCCTTTAATTCCAGCACTTGGGAGGCAGAGGCAGGCGGATTTCTGAGTTCATGGCCAGCCTGGTCTATAGAGTGAGTTCCAGGACAGCCAGGGCTATACAGAGAAACCCTGTCTCCGAAAACAAACAAACAAACAAAAAACAAAAAAACAAAAACAAAGAAAAAAGAAAAAGAAACCCTGACTAAGACAGTACATAAATGTTCATCCATTTAAGATTTGACAAAGATACCAAATGTAAACCAGAAAAAAAAGCAACTTCAATAGATGGTATTAGAAAACCTGGGGTCTACATGTGGAAGAGCACAATTAAACCTGTATCTATCATCTTGCCCAAATGTATCAAAGACCTAAGTGTGAAACCCAGAACATCCAGAAGTTCTCTAGAAGATGTAGGAGTAGGGAAGGACTTTCTGAATGTGACTCCATTTGCCCAAGAATGAAGGTCAAGAATTGAGTGGGGCTTCATAAAACTGAAGCACAGCTTCTTCACAACTAAAGGAAGAATCAATTGGGTGTAAAGGAAGCCCTCAGAATTGGAGAGAACCTTTGCTCTCTATACATCCAACAGAGGAATAATATCCAGAATAGACAAAGAACTCAAAAAATCAAAATACACAAACAAATGACCCAAAGAAGAAAAAATTGGCTAAAAATATGTTCATTGCACACAGTAATTAGGGAAATGCAAGTTAAAACAAGTTTGAGATTTCATTTTCCCCCTTTCAGGATAGCAAATATCAATGGAATAACTAGCAATAAATCACGGAGGGTATGTGGGAAAGGGGACCCTTGTTCACTGTTGGTGAGACTGCAAACTGGTGCAGCCATTATGGAAATAAGTGTGGAGAATTCACACACACACACACACACACACACAAAAACCAACTAAAAGTAATTCTATTGTAAGACTCCTATACAACTCCTGAGCTTATGCCCAAAGGTCTTGGCATCCTATACTGATACCTGCTCAGCCATGTTCACTGCTGCTCCATTCACAATAGCTGGGAAATGGAATCAACACACACACACATATATATACACACAGAGACAGACACATACAGAGAGACAGACACACACATAGGCACGCACACACACACACACACACACACACACACACACAGAGAGAGAGAGAGAGAGAGAGAGAGAGAGAGAGAGAGAGAGAGAGACTATATGGAATACTATTCAGCCATTAAAAAAATAAAATAATGAACTTTGCTGGTAAGTGGATGGAACTAGAAAAGATTACACTGGGTGAGGAAACCCAAACTCAGAAAAACAAATGTTGCATGTTCTCTCTCTTTGGAGAACCTAGAGCTCTTAGCTCCAAATCTTCAGCTGTGAGTAAATATCCTGGAGTAAACCACAAAAACAAGGAAAGGAAATGAGATCATTGACAGAATAGAGGTGTTGGGGAGCAGTAGAGAAGGAGATAGCAGACGAGTGATCTGAGAGGGGACTAGCTTCTGTGGTACCAGAAGGCACCATGAAAGCTTCTAAAGGGTGGAGACAACCAACATCCCAAGGTATGGTGCCTATGAACCACAACAGTGACCACCATAGCATGCTAACTGCAAGGGTGTAGTAGTGGCACACATGTCTCAGCTGTCATAAAAAGTTTCCTAATTGGAGTTAAGACCTACTCAACAAGAAGAAAATTGTGCTGAGCACTGGAAATTTAGCTAACTGCTCAGACCTTGTGAAGTCATGGTTATTGAAGGATAATTCATTGAACCATCTTAATCTCTGAAAATCTATAAGCTTTTGTAATTATAGCCTCAAGTAAGTGTGGCCCTTATCTCTCATCAAGGAAACTTATATTTGCAACCAATGGAGACAACTACAGAAACTACAACCAATCAAAATGTAGATTTGTAGCACCAGTCTCAATGGACACATCTACAGAACACTTGTGTAACTAAGGCTTGGGGAAAATTGCAGAAGTGGGAGCATAAATATCGTTAGAGCCAGAGAGTCAGAGAGTTTGGTGTGACACTGTCTCTCCTAGTAATGTAAGAAGTTACACCTGTAAAGTCTCACCAACATGGCTAAATATGAACTGAACAAGGATAACACCAAGGGATATGCCCAAGTGGGTGAGGAGGGCCTAAACCCTACAAAAATATAGGCAATTGAGGAAAGCTAAGAGTGCAAGAGATGGTCTTCCCTAGGAAAGGGCACACCAATTGGTTTTCCCATGCCGAATAGCCTCAAATCATACATAGATGTAACATGCACTGAGCAGATTATATTAGGGATATGCATATATATATGTATGTATACATCATGTACATACACATATACATATATGTATGCAATAACAATTAGTCTGAAAAGAGACCATGAATGTGAGGGAGGAGTATTTAGGAGGGGTTAGAGGAAGAAAGGGAAGAGAGAATGATGTGATTGTATTATAAACTCAAAAATAAAATGAAGTATAAAAACTATGAAATAAACAAGCAGGCAATAATAGCAGAAAAGATGGGCATCAAGTGCACGTCCAGTCACTTGGACATTCCAGTGGAAAAGATAAAGTATGTGCACACAATGGCAGTGGCTATGTGGTGCACACACACAGAGTGGCTATGTGGTGCACACACACAGAGTGGCTATGTGGTGCACACACACAGAGTGGCTATGTGGTGCACACACACAGAGTGGCTATGTGGTGCACACACACAGAGTGGCTATGTGGTGCACACACACAGAGTGGCTATGTGGTACACACACACAGAGTGGCTATGTGGTACACACACACAGAGTAGCTATGTGGTACACACACACACAGAGTGGCTATGTGCTACACACACACAGAGTGGCTATGTGGTACACACACACAGAGTGGCTATGTGGTACACATACACAGAGTGGCTATATGGTACACACACACACAGAGTGGCTATGTGGTACACACACACAGAGTGGCTATGTGCTGCACACACACACACAGAGTGGCTATGTGGTGCACACACACAGAGTAGCTGTGTGCTGCACACACAGAGTGGCTATATGGTACACACACACACAGAGTGGCTATGTGGTACACACACACAGAGTGGCTATGTGGTGCACACACACAGAGTGGCTATGTGGTGCACACACACAGAGTGGCTATGTGGTGCACACACACAGAGTGGCTATGTGGTGCACACACACAGAGTGACTGTGTGCTGCACATGCAGAGAGTGACTATTTGGCACCTGCTACCTAGATTTTAACTACAAGGGGGGAAAGCACTAAAACCTTCAATCCTGCATGTGAAATATGGAAACATGACAACTCTTCATTTTTAATTGAACAAAATGTGGAATTCATTTCTTACAGCCCCTTGCTGATTCCTTTTCTCCTCCTCTGAATTGCAACAAATGTGTTGAAGTTGTTCACACACTGGAGGAAGCACACTGAAATGTCTGTGATAACAGCCCCCATAGAGGTAAGAGCTCTCAGGACCCAATAGGAGAAGGGTTACTCCACACTGGGGCTGCTCTGTGGATGGACCAACCCTGAAACTGTATAAAGATGTGTCTTGAGAGCAGTGTGAGGTTATCCAATCACAGACTAGATGAGGCTGGCTAAGTGGCAGGATATCATGTAAAAGAGACATATAACACGGAGTGTGTACATATAAGCAAGGATATTTCTCTCTCTCTCTCTCTCTCTCTCTCTCTCTTTCTCTCTCTCTCTCTCTCTCTCTGTGTGTGTGTGTGTGTGTGTGTGTATGTGTGTGTAATTCTCTAATGGATCAAGTGTTCTGACCTACCAGACTGAATGGTGTAGTGTTAAATGTATTAAAAATCACACTAGACATAGGTGTCTTGTCCCTCTGACTTTACACTGCAGGTAATTAAAAACATTAGCTAGAAGGAATGCAAGACACAGTGTGGAATCAATAATGCACACATTAGCACGTGGTAAGTGAACTTGTGTTATAGCTAATACACTAACCACAGAGAAACTCTGGTTCCTTTTATGACCTGGATGTGTGCGCGTGGCTAAAAGCCCTGACAGTCTTGCTTTCTAAAGCATTAGCTGCTTCTTACAGTCTCATGCTTTTCCTTAAGACACACCATACAAAACAACCGCAACGCCGTAGCTAAAGGATAACATCCCAGTAACATTTCAGGGAAAATAAGGTGAGGTGGGAAGAGAGGAAGGGTTGGGGATCCCTGTTTCTAATTTACTTCTGTCATCTGATTACCAGATGTGTCTGGCCAGCTTTGCTACTGAGGATTTCATGGGGGGGGGCAGATATTATGAGAAAATGATGAAATGGGAGGAGGAGGAAAAGAAGAGGAAGAGGAAGAGGAGGAAGAGAAGAAGAGGGGGAGGGGAGGGGAGGGGGAAGGAGAAGATGGAGGAGGAGGGGAGACCTTATGTGCAGGACACAGTGACAACTCTGAGAAAAGCTCAGGTACAATAGACAGGGAAGCCAGTAACGAGGACTTAGAACGGCAGCTGAATCTTGTGTCCTTTAATTTTTTTGATTTTTGAATCTTAAAAAGATTCAAAGCAGTGTTCTCAACTTGGGGGAGTGTTTTTTGTTTGTTTGTCTGTTTTGTTTGTTTATTTGTTTTACCAAAAGAAAGTAGAAAAGAAGAAACAACCAAATATATGCAAATAACACTCGATATGACAGTTGAACTAGATCTAACCACGCCGATCACTGTTTTAAATGACTTAAACCTTCCAAATAAAAGAATAACATTGCCACTCAATAAAAAGCAAAACTAAAGCAATACGCCAATACTCGACACCTATAAGAGATAGACCTAAAATAAAAAGGCGCAAATTAGAAAGGAAAATAGCCAAATTATTTCCCAAGTAATAACAATGTTAGAAAAATGTATCTCAGGGCAGAGAGTAGCAGTAAAGAGAAAGAGAAAAATTTGATGTAGTAAAAAATTCAGTGCGGCAAGAGGACGGAGTGATTATAAATATGTATTTACTTAATGACAGAGCTTCAGAACATATAGAAACTGGGAGAGAGAAGTGAAGTAACGCGTGAGTCTTCTACCTCAGGTGAAATGCAAAACTCTCCCAAGGGCAGAGATGAGCCCCAGCGTCAACCTGACAAGAACAGTGCTAACAGACCGTGACACCCACCGACTTTACAACGCGTTTTCTTTTCAGGGGCATGTTTAATATTTACCCAGCAGAGATATAGGCTGAGCTATGAATGTAAAATTGTCTTCCAACAACTTCTAAATTGGACTGACTTAAAACACAAGTTAGTGTAGCACAACCTGAGCAGGGTTAGCTGCAGAGCGCATGCGCTTAGCTTGTTCCTCAGTGCTGCCCCTTCTGGACACAGCCCTGAACTGCGGACTGAAGGCCCAGAGGGCCAAATCCAGAACCTGCTAAGTGAATGGTGGAAGGTAGGTTGGGGAAGAAGACCAGAATTTGATTCCCCCCCCCTTTTGAAATCCCTTTGTCTGAAGTGGGCGCAGGTCAGAGCATGGGCCTGGGCTTCAGGGACCCTGGTCAGCCTCGCAGGAGCAGCTGGCTCATTGCCTTTGAGGACTTAGCTGAGCCTTCCTCCTCCCCGTTCTGCTACAGTGTTCTCTCGGCTTGGTGATGTCCTCAGGCCACCTCTTGTCATGATGGCAGAAGCTGCATTAGGGCCCAGAGGGCACCACTGAAGGCCGAGGACATGCCTCTGTCCTACAGCTTTCTGTGCCCCAGGCCCCACCTGCAGAGGTGCACAGGGCTAACTAACTAAAATCCCTCATTTCTGTCTGGAGGCCTGGAAGGGGTCACCTGACGCAGAATATGTCTTCTGTCATCTTTCAATAGGACGCTTTCCACGTGAGGTTTGTCAGGTGTTTGGCCATGAACAGAGTCTCGGCACAACAGCCCGGTTGTTCTTCATTCCTGGGGCGCCTGGCAGAAAGCACAAAGCATCATCTGGTCGTCGTCGTGCTATAGAAACTTTGATTTCTCAGTCAAGATATTCTAGATTTGTCTACACTACTATTACTGATTTCCCATCCTATAAGCTAACAACAGTCTTTGCGTAGACACTCCAAGGCACGCAAACATCCTGCGCTCTCGTCAAATATGGTCGCTTCCTTGGGTATCAACCGTTGAGTATTTCCTGATGCAGTCTTTACTATGATGGGTGCAGGACGCTGATGTTTGCTGGTGCACGCTCCACACTTAACTGGTTAACATTCTGCTTTCCGCCTTAAACAAGAAACTCACGTCTTTCCCCTCCCCATAATTCCTCTTCTCTCCAGCCTTCCTCGCTCTCAGACCTAACGAGATATCCTTCTTCCTCTTCTATGCATCCTGCCCAGCTCTGGAACCAGCCATTTATCGGAAAACCTCCAATTCCAAGGTGCTGAGCATGTTTGTGGCAACCAGAGTGTGTTTATTCTTGGCCGTCAATTCAATACACTGGGCCTGAAATGCACACACGTAAGTCCCGTTTTTTAATGTTCATGAGCAGAGTCTCATACAAATGTGCCAGGAGCTTGAGTATGAATATGCACTGTGCAGACACAAACATGCAGACGCGTTTTATCCATCTTGCTACTCTGAGCTCAAATCTCCCCCTCTGAGTTCTTCCTTGCTCTTGCCCCATATTTGACTCTTTCTCCTCCCACAGTGGGACTCTGGCTTTCAACCACACTTTTCTGTATTGGCTTAATCCTACAACATATGGAAAGTAGTTTCAGAATAGCCACCTAAGCTATTATTAGATAAAATAAACCAAGTATAAAAAGTATTCATTATTTCTTTGCAATTTGCCCCCTACATAAATACATTGAAGATATATATATGTGATATAGAGATAGAGGTAGAGATGATAGAGATAGATATAGATGTTATAGATGATATAGGTGTAGATATAGATGTAAATTCTGTGTTCATAAACTATGTAATGTATCAATGTCTCTTTCTTTTTCCTTTCTTTCCTTATCTCTCTACCCCTTCTCTAGATGGAATTAAATCCATGCATTTGAGCTCCCTTTCAGTGTTAGGGACTTACCCCCTCCCATTATTATGGATTTCCCTTTACTGAATATATATAGAACATTTGTCAAACTAGTAAGAGAAAAAAAAATACACACGGGGAAAAGCCATTCCTTCCTGGGCCTCACCCAACCCGGTATTCACACAGAGCATATGACCTTTTTATTGTTTTCTGGTTTATCTTCCATTGGGTCATACTGTAAAGATAAGTGGGAGTGTATTTTCCCCATCTTTTTTTCTTATGAAAAGAACAAACACCATTTTGGAGTCTGCTCTTTTTTGTTTAAAAGTCTTAGTCAAGGACAATAGTCCTGCACAAAACATCATGACCAAGAAGCAAGTTGGGGAGGAAAGGGTTTATTCAGCTCACACTTCCACACTGCTGTTCATCACCAAAGGAAATCAGGACAGGAACTCACCCAGGGCAGGAACTTGAAGGCAGGAGGTGATGCAGAGGCCATGGAGGAATCCTGCTTACTGGCTTGCTTCCCCTGGTTTTCTCAGTCAGCTTGCTTTCTTATAGAACCCAGGACTGCAGTCCAGGGATGGCACCATCCAAAATGGGTCCTACCTTCTTGATCGCTAATTGAGAAAATGCCTTACAGCTGGATCTCATGGAGGCATTTCCTCAAGGGAGGCTCTTTTCTCTGTAGTAATTCCAGCTTGTGTCATGTTGACACACAAAATCAGCCAGTATGAAAAACATCTCAGAAAAGCACTTTGTAAAAGTTCACAGAACCTTTCCTTATTCTTTTTTCATAGTCATATAGTACTCCATTAGAATAACCTTTGGGTTTATATTTTTCTATTATTGGGGACAGGTCATAGGGTAAATTCTAAGACATGGGATTTGATGGAACAGAAGGTAAATGGATTTTTAGTACTGTTTGGCATCCTAAAACCCCTGCATAGAGTTAAATGCCCAGCAATCTATGAGAAGCTATGCTTTTATCCAACCCTGCCAAGAGCAACATTTACATTTTAGAAATTTAATTTTATACAGTCCATAAAATTTTCAGGAAAAACTGAATTTTCGAATCTATTGTATCTTGGAAGAGTGAATTTAAAGCAAAATGACACCTTTGCATTCTCCAAATTTTATAAGGAGGAAAGATAAAATCCCACACAACACCACTTGTGATCCACTGACGTAGCCTGATTAGTATTATTAACTAAACTCCCAAACTGTGGATGTTTACGAAAGCAAGTGCTTATCATTCAAACCTACAGCTGCTGAAACTTAAAACCCTTTCCATGATCATTACAACCCTCCCCAGCTGCAACATCTAAGGTAACAACAATCACCAATATGACAGCAAATGCATAAAGGTTCAGTAAGTGCTGCCCACATATTGGTGGCAACCAACGGATGTCTAACTGGGCGTAAGCCCCATTCGACATTAAGGAAATCATGTCTGGTACTAGAAACCTAGCCAGCTTCCCTATCCCTGGGAAACCATTGAAGAAAACCATAACTAAATGCAAAGCAGAGACCAATGGATCATGGGAGCACACATCCGACAGATATACCCACAATGGATCATGGGAGCACACACCCGACAGATATACCCACAATGGATCATGGGAGCACACCCCCGACAGATATGCCCACAATGGATCATGGGAGCACACCCCCAACAGATATGCCCACAATGGATCATGGGAGCACACACCCAACAGATATGCCCACAATGGATCATGGGAGCACACCCCCAACAGATATGCCCACAATGGATCATGGGAGCACACACCCAACAGATATACCCACAATGGATCATGGGAGCACACACCCAACAGATATACCCACAATGGATCATGGGAGCACACCCCCAACAGATATGCCCACAATGGATCATGGGAGCACACACCCAACAGATATGCCCACAATGGATCATGGGAGCACACCCCCAACAGATATGCCCACAATGGATCATGGGAGCACACCCCCAACAGATATGCCCACAATGGATCATGGGAGCACACCCCCAACAGATATGCCCACAATGGATCATGGGAGCACACCCCCGACAGATACGCCCACAATGGATCATGGGAGCACACACCTGACAGATATACCCACAATGGATCATGGGAGCACACCCCCGACAGATATACCCACAATGGATCATGGGAGCACACCCCCAACAGATACACCCACAATGGATCATGGGAGCACACACCCAACAGATATACCCACAATGGATCATGGGATCACACCCCCAACAGATATGCCCACAATGGATCATGGGATCACACCCCCAACAGATATGCCCACAATGAATCATGGGAGCACACCCCCAACAGATATACCCACAATGGATCATGGGATCACACCCCCAACAGATATGCCCACAATGGATCATGGGAGCACACCCCCAACAGATATATCCACAATAGATCATGGGAGCACGCACCTGACAGATATATCCACAATGGATCATGGGAGCACACCCCCAACAGATATGCCCACAATGGATCATGGGAGCACACACCTGACAGATATGCCCACAATGGATCATGGGAGCACACCCCCGACAGATATGCCCACAATGGATCATGGGAGCACACCCCCAACAGATATATCCACAATGGATCATGGGAGCACACACCTGACAGATATGCCCACAATGGATCATGGGAGCACACCCCCAACAGATATGCCCACAATGGATCATGGGAGCACACCCCCAACAGATATATCCACAATGGATCATGGGAGCACACACCTGACAGATATACCCACAATGGATCATGGGAGCACACCCTGACAGATATATCCACATCTTCACTGAGGGCTCAGGGAACATCAGAGAAGATTGTAAGAGCCAGAACACTAGGAAGTCTGCACAAAACAGCCTGCGTTAGAAATGGGTGCACACAAACGGCTGGAACAGGGCCAATATCAATCATCAACTGGCACATTTATGTGGGAGGGATAAAATTTCAAGAGCCATGCCCCTAGACAAGGAACTGCAGGCAGTTGATCACTCCAGGGATGAGAACCCCCCATTGGCTGTCCAATGCTAAGTGGTCAGCCTTAAAAGCAGCTACATGCCACCACCCACAAAAATTAAAACTTAAGCAGGCTATATTTATAAATATCTGTGTGCTCTCACATATGTAATACATACAGTCAGATAAAGTCAGGCTATCAACTTGAAAGTCAGGGTTGTATGTGGAGTTTGAGGGAGGGTAGGTGGGAGGGGCTGGAGGGAGGAAAGGGAGGGAAACCAATACCATTTTATTACAATTAAAAACTGGAGAGATGGCTCCGTGGTGAAGAGCACTGACTGCTGTACAACCTTATGTAATGGGATCTGACACCCTCTTCTGGTCTGTCTGAAGACAGCTACAGTGCACTCGAACACACACAATAAATAAACATTTTTTTTAAAAAAACATTTTTTTTAAAAAGACTAGAAGGGTAACTTAGTGAGTGAGAAATTATTACTTATTCTTCAGTGCCAGATTTTAAACCTTGACTATTAAAATGTTAACAATAGAGTTGTAATCCTAATCAATTTTGAAATATAGATGACTAAGCATTCTCATATTCCAAATTTTCTAAAATCTCAGATTAAATAGAATTTTTATTTTATTCAATATTGAAGATCAAAGACCTAGTCAAAAATAATCATTTGGCATACACCTAATTCTATTTTATGAATTAAAACATTTTGTGATTGATACCTGTGACAGAAGCCCACGAAGTTCTTCATCGTGTGCTCTGTCTGTGGTTCCTGTGGGGAGGTTCTAAGCTGAAGTCAAAATGCTTGTGAATTAGAGGAAAACGGAAAAGACAAAGATATGGGGCAGAGAGAAGAACTGAGGCTGGAGAAAAGTCAGCGGTGAGACCAAGGAAGAGGGGATCGGCAGTAAGAAGGAAGGTGAAAACCGCATCCATCGGCATCCAATCGTGAAGAAGTTTCCCAAGTGCAGTTCTGGTCTATCCCAACCTAGCGAACCCCAGTGTCCTCCTGGCGAGCAGACCCAAGGCCTCCCGGAACGGGAAGCACGCCTTTGTTTTTCAGCAGGGACACACAGTCCGAGTGAGCATCCCACCCCACCACACACACACACAGACACACACAGAGACACACATACACATGCACACATATACACGCACACATACACACACACATACACACGCACACATGCGCACGCATACACACACATTCACATGCACACACAGAACCAATGGCTTCTCCTAGAGCAACAGTGATTACAAACAGCAGCCATTGCGTAACAGGTCTCCCTTTGTCCGGACTAAAAGGAAGCTGTAGGATATTATAGCCGGAAGGAGCTTCTGATAAGATCATGTCCACGCTCCTCCCACACGACTAGGCCAAAGTCATGCTGAAGTACGAGGTAGAGTCAGGGCTAACACCCAGAATGTTGCACAGGGTCGCTTCTTCCAAGATGGAGGGGCCTTTCTGCTCCTTTGACTTGAGAAGCAGAAACTCTGTTTCCCCTGCAAACCACCCCTCAAATGCATAACTATGATTTCTTTTAAAGGATGAGCAAACTTCAAGATTTTATTTACTGCACTTTCTTAAAGTTCTGAGGTGAATGGAGATTTTGAAAACATCTGTTTACCAATTTCCCACTGGCAAGAGAACCTTGGCGGTAATAACTACATCACCTCCGTACCCTTCTCTGTGAAGCCATTAAGCCTGGAAGCACGCTGGTTTGGGCAATACAGAAATCAAAGTGGGAGCCCGGCAGAGCAGATCCCTGTTAAGGAACAAAAACCCACGGGCTGCTTCAAATATCAACAAGGAACCCTGAAATTTTCTATCAATTTCTTTTCATGGCCTTGTGACATTTTCAACTTAAAACTACATTGCCTGCCATCAAGGCACTTTGAGAGAGCTTCAGTTGGAAAAGGTAATTTTTGAGTGAGATTCAGCAGAAAAAGGTAATTTTTCAGAGAGGTTCACTGGAAAAAGGTAATTTTCAGAACCAATTGCTGCGTTCTTTTGCTGTTATTTGGTCCTTTCTTCCTCTCTCTCTCTCTTTCTTTCCTAAGTAGCTCTAATGTCATTCATGGGCACTCTAAGTCAATATATCTGCGCTGGCTAAGTCGGTTGTGCAAAGTAAGTTTACAGCAACTGTAGCTTTAGGCGATGTTATTCCGGGGCTGTGAAGATCAAGCAGAGTGTATTCCCGCTTGGCGGCTTCATCAATTCTGCGTCGAAGTCGAAGCTTGAGCTGGAGGCCTGAACCCAGAATCGTAATTTCAGCCACACACAAATTTTGTTTTGTTTTGTTTTTTGATGGAGAATCTAATTTCACATGATGAGCCGTGCCGAGTTGCATTGCGGCTCAGCGACACAACTCTATAAGCCTTCAGTACCGCCCCGGTGATTGGTCGGCCGGCGATGGAGGGGCTTACTAGCTAATCTACACTGCATCAATTCTCAGTGTTCTGAGACACTAAAGGAAGGACCGCTAGTCTTAGAATGCATGTTATTATATGTCATTTGTATAAGTGGCTGAGCTAGCATCCTTGAGAGCTTAGACCTTTCATCTGTTCATTTTCTGGAGAGTTCCAATCTTTAGAAAGGAAATTAGGCAATACAGCTTTAATGGTCTGAAATGAAGACTCTAAAATTATCAGGCTTCTTGTATGTTTCTCCTTTGATTATAGCATCATAGAGAAAATGAAATACACACACACACACACACACACACACACATATCCTCTCCAGGTAAGATGTGCAAGTTGGGAGGCATGGAAAGCAGTGCCCTCAGAAGCCGCCTTTAAAGGTCAGAGAGCACACCTTAACAGGCCACCATTGTGCTCTCCCCTTTATACATTGATCTCCTATGATTAATGGCTTCCCCCTTTTGATAGTCTCTGAAAGAAACCGTCCTGTGACCAAGTTCACACTTTCTGGCTATGTAAATCCACAGTTAGCAGAGAACAGCTTCAATTTTAGGCACGATCTTAGACCCCTTCCTTCTGGAGCACAACGTTGGCCACCCCTGGGCCTGTCAACACATGATAGAGAGAATAAAGTTAAATTCTGATGTGATTTTTATGTAAAATGAGCATATTACCTATATGAGTATTATGTGCATGGGCATGGGCACGAGTACACGTGTGTATGTACATGTATGTTCATATGTGTGTGTGCATGTGTCTGTATGTCAGTATAAACCAGAGGTCAACCACAGGTGATATTTCTCCAGACTTTGTTTTGTAGGATGCAGTGTGCAGCTAGGCCTGTCTCCACCTTTACCAGGCCAAGGATTACAAGCACATATCATGACACATGATTATCCACACTGAATGTAAGTCCTTCTGCTTGATCAACGAGCATGTTATCAGCTGAACTGTCTCCCCAAACCTTCAAAATAACTACTTTCCCATAGGAGGAAAAGCCATGTCGAATTGCCCTACTTTTTACATCCAGAGAGAATTAGTGATGGCCGTGATCAAGTTGTTGGTTTTCATTTTTGAGGCTTTGTTTCTTTACCTATAGCCAGCACTGACTCCACTGAGTTGTAGCTCTCTAAGGTTGGAGTAACCAGTGTGGCCCAGGATAAGATGTTAAACAATTTGTCATCAAACGCCTAACTCCTTCCCATCCTGTGTGATGGGTCACATCAGCCTGGCAGAATCTTGACACACCTGATGGGTCTGTGGAGTGCTATCTCAGTTGCATTAGTTGAGGCAGGAAGAGCAGCAGAATTTCTCAGCTGGGATGCTAGACTGTGTGAGTGGAGACGTGGAGCTGACTGAGCAGCCATGTGCAGACTTCCTGGCTGTACAATAGAACAGCCACTTCCTGCTGCCCTCATGTCCCCGCTCTGATGTCCTGGACCCTTGGTTCACCTCTCTCTCTCTCTCTCTCTCTCTCTCTCTCTCTCTCTCTCTCTCTCGGTCTGTCTGCCTGCCTGCCTGCCTGTCTCTCTATCTTTGCCTATCTTATGCTCTGTCTTCCTGATGAAAATCTTCAGTCAGCCAGCATATAAACATTTTTCTTAAAGTAGAAAATCTGTTTCTTCTTGTCATGGTATGGCATTTAAAGATTCTAAATATTATTAAATCTATTAACTGTTTAGATTTGGTGCTAAGTGTTGCTACCACACAATAGGGAGCAAGGAGTTATCAGGTAACTTTTGCAGATAATGGTATATTACATCTAGCCTTAGTGAGAGTCTCCTAGGTTCAAAATTGACCATGTCTAAAGAAGTCAACTGTATATGGTAAATACATTTTATATATTAATAAGTCTATAAATATAATATATAGAAAACATTTTAAGCCATTAGTAGTATAACTCAATTTATTTCTATACTATATTTATTTCTATATTATATTCACATACTAATATTTGAGTTTGATCTCAGTAAAGGTGTTAAAATTTTTAAAAGATTCAACAACAATAACAACAAAAACCCGCCACATGCTATTTAAAGTTCATTGATTGTAACTCATGTAAGTTATAATCTTAATTATAACTTAACAAAAACAGCTTTTGTCAGAATTTTTTTCCTGTGTTTCCAACTCACAAAACAAGCTTCTCCCCACCTACGCTGTACCTGGTGGCACCGGGCACGGCCTCAGACAGCTGGCGCTTGTGTGCCTGAGAACAGCTCTTGTGGGATGCTTCGGGTATTTTGGAAAAACCGAGTCAAGACAAAGCTTGTAGCATCAACATACAGTGTAACAACTGAGTTTCCAACTGTCTAAGTCACGTCTGAGTCCCAGACCTGCTACTCCTGGTGCAGTGACCTTTGTCACATGACTTGCCTGCTTACAGTCACATTGGAGATTTGTTTCTTTGGAGGGTTGCTTGGATCATAGCATTCCATTTTATTTCACGTCAGCCGGCTTAGTTCCAGTGAGCACTGACGAGACACCCACTATGTGGAATAACACCCTGACCTCTAGGAACATGGAGGTGTGTGGTGCGGGTGTGTGGTGCGGGTGTGTGGTGCGGGTGGATAGTGCTGGTGTAGTATCCGAGGTCATTTGAACTCACCACAATGCAGTCTTCGTGCCCAAAGAAAAGCATGTTCTTCCATCGGGAGCATTCATTTCTTCAATTCCAATGAGTTTTGGTAAAGATGAGAAATGCTCTCTTCGTGGTGTGTTTTACACTATGTGAGAAAGATGTGCTTGTGTCCTGAGTTGTCTTTCTCACCGTTCCATAGCTGCGAGGAGATAGCATGACCCAGGCAGCTTGTGCAAGAAGGCATTTAATTAGGGGCTTGTTTACAATTTGAAAGGGCTAGTCCATAATTATCATGACAAGATGCAGATAGCACAGCATGGTACTGGAGCAGAAGCTGAGGGGGGAGGAGGGGGAGGGAGACGGAGAGGGAGAGAGAGAGATTGAGGCCAGGCTTGGTGTGAGCTTTGCAACCTCAAAGTCCATTCCCAGGGACACACTTCCTCTAACAACAGGCCACACCTTCTAATCCTTCCCAAACAGTCCCACCAACTGGGACTGAGCATTCAAACACAGGAGCCTCTGGGGCCGTTCTCACTCAAACCGCCGACTGAACTTGGAGGCTCCAGATGGAAGGATGTGTTTTTCTTTGGGAGCAAAGACTGCATTGTAGTGAGCTGAAATGACCTTGACTATACATGTCACATATCACACATCTTCGTGTCCCCAAAGGTCGGGATGCTCTTGCCACACAGTAGGCACTCTGTCCGTGCTCCCTTGATGATACTGGCTGTGATGAAATGGAACCGCATGTTGTGGTGCGCCCAGCACTGTTGAAAGCTGAGCTAACCACACCCTGATGAGGACTGGCAGAGTAACTGTGGCTGTGGCGTGCTGAAGAACAGACTGTAACTTAAGGTGCTGCTTCTGTAAAGAAACCGAAAAATAGACAATTTTCCGCTTCAAATTTTAGGTTCTCAATTTTTAAAAAATAGTTTATTTTGCTAAAGCTATACCTTTAAAATATTGCTCATATTCAAATGTAATAAACTAAGAAATTTTCCCAATTTGCAGAGTTCAGACCAACAATGAGAGCTTTTTAGACACCATGGCTGGGCTGGTACGGTATGCTGGTATTGCTGTAGATCTCACAGTGTAGAAATGAGTGTAAACATTATGGATATACGTCTCCATAAGTAGGACTACACGGATATCAGAACAGAGAGTATCTCCTTTGAGACAGGCCCTCATTACGCCCAGAGCGCCGATGCTGGTGGGTGAACTTGGTGCAGGCTTGGTGAGCACTCTGCAGACTGAGTTACACCCCAGCCCAGCTTTTCCTTCTTAGTTCCAGCCTGTGGGTATTCTACAGGAAACCATCAAAGGCTGACAGCCTAGGTGAGCTGTCCTGTCTTCCTTTCAAAGATTGCCCTCTCAGCCCGACTCCAGCCAACAGCGAGATGAGGCGCCCACATACGTACGTACAAACGTACGTACGAATGAACGCACGTACGCAGCCCAGGTGGCGCAAATATATATGGGCCGGTAGACAAAGGAATACTTCCGCAGAATCCTGGCGTACTTTTTGAGAGAAAGTTAAGGTTTAGTCAAGTTTAATTTATTTAAGTTTTGGTCAAGTTTAATTCTTGAATGGCGTCTGAATGGGAGGAGGCAGTGACCTTGTTTCTTTACTGGGAGATGACAGCTTCAAATTGTTCCAACCACTACCAGCCTCAGTCTCTGGGATCTCTCGGCGGGTACAGTTTCTTTGTTTTTGTAAGCACTGTGGCACCTTTTGTAATTATGATCTATAGGGTTTTGGTTTTCTTCTAAAACATGTTTTAGCTTAATAAACGTGACTGCCGCCAGCCTGTGGTATTATTTGTAACCAAGTTCGGTTTGAGAAGGGACAGAACTGGGGATAATTCACTTAAGACAAAGGGGAAAAGAGAAGACAAACAATGCCTGTCCTGCCTCTTGCTTCTGCACTTCAGGGCATGTGAGGTGTGGGGTTTTATCAATTACACCTGACTTAGCGGGAAACAGACTCCAGCGATAGAACTCCCTCCTTGCTTCTGCGGTTCAGTTTAGAGCCACAGGGACACCATCCATCAAAAGAGCCTTTCCAGAAGAGGAGAATCTTGTTAAGGCTGGCTGTCAACCTGAGAAAACTAATCATGGTATTGAACAACATGATTTTAGCCTGTTTTCCTCTTCTCTTCTACAGAGCAGGCCATTAAGGAGGAAGGCCGACAGATACGCGCCAACCAACTAAAAACAGCAGCCCTGCTTTAAATATCAAGTGTGCCTGTTTGATGTGGAGGTCGAGGGAGGCCAAACCCAGCATCTACACATAAAGCAATTCAGATCCGAGGCTGGAGTCCTGTCTGACTCAGCAGCTGAGATGTGGCGGGGTAGGCAGGTCCTTTAGCCAAAGGACTAATGACTTCTGCAGAGCGACTAGCTTTTCCATGGTCAGATTATGCTGAAATGTGCACACCATGACTGACCTGGGTGCATGTCATGTCCTGGGCTTGCTCGACCTGGAGTCAGGAAGATCGATGAGCAGGACTGAGTCTGCCAAACAGACTCGGGCGTTTTCTTTTCTTCTCAGTGTGTTCTTTTCATCTTCTCTTCAATGTAGCTTTCCCTCCTGCTTTATGCTACAGTACCTGCTGAATGCTGATGACCTTGGAGGACAACGGGCAGGCTTCATTTAGTGGTGATCTGCAACCACCGCTGCTTGAGTGCCCACTGACACTGAGCAGAGTTCTCATTCTTGCTTATTTCTGAACACACAACCCTGGAAACATTAATGCTTCCAGTCCTAACCTCTATCCTTAACCCCCCTCTCTGCCCTAAAGACCCCCGATGCCCTCTCTCTCCCCCAACCCCTCTCACTTCACAGAATTTTGTACCACTACTTAACTAGTAATAAATGCTGGCCAAGGCTTTCCCTGTCTGTGCACATTAAATATTTCCTGATTGATTAGACTGATATGTTGCAGGACATCTGGCCTAGAAGTAGATTTTGTTGTTATAGTGACTTCACTTTATTGTAAGAAGGGGTGTTTTCAGAAACATACAAATTGCAAATCTTTGTATAAGAGTGTTGAATATATATATATATATATATATATATATATATATATGTTTCATACATATACATGTACACACACAGAGACCCTCGCGCGCCCGCCAGAACTACACAGTTAGATTTGATTGACAGATCTTCATTGTATGTGCTTATTTGAAGGTTGTACTGGTTGTTTGTCTTGTTGCTGTAACAGTGTCTGGGCT
This sequence comes from Apodemus sylvaticus, assembly GCF_947179515.1. Lineage (NCBI taxonomy): Eukaryota > Metazoa > Chordata > Mammalia > Rodentia > Muridae > Apodemus > Apodemus sylvaticus. The sequence goes on from NC_067482.1 coordinate 3,684,040, forward strand.
CCAGGCACAGCCCATCCTGGTGGGAGCCTGAGCCAGTTGGTTACATTGTATCTGTAGCCAGGAAACAGTGTGGATGCCTCTGCACACCAAGCTTCCCCCTTTGGTGCGTCCCCAGTCTTAGCTCATGTAATGGCGCTACTGATACTCAATTAACCCATAGATAATTCCTCATAAACATAGCCAGAAGCTTGTTTCTAGATGATTCTGGATCCTGTCAGTTCACAATCAATATTACCAATCACAGAAGTGGACAGGCACAGAGGAAATGGTCTAAGGGTATGTCCATGCTCCCAGTTAGCCAAGCTTCTGGTGCTCCTCATCAACCTCAGTGTCTTATACACGTCAACACAGCTAAAAGATGGGCTTTCAAATGTCCTTACCATGGAGAAATGATAAATAATTGGCCTATTGTTGGAGGACATAAACTCATCATACTTCAGCATGTGTTTTGCTTTCTCAAATAGTTTTTATATTTTATGTGCTTTGACTCCTCAAGTAATCTTGCCATTGCATAAATAATAACATGTATATATGTTCATTTTAAAATTCCCATCATATACGGTGTTACAAAATGGAAATTGAAACACACTGTGGTAGGCAGGAGAGATGGCTAAGTTGGTAAAGTGCCTTGAAAGTTCAAGGACCTGAGCTTGACCCTCAGGACCACATAAAAAAGCTGTGCACAGTACTCTATGTGGTAGTCCCAGGGTACGGGAAATGGGGATGGCAGATTCCCGAGGGTTGATGGCCAGATAGCCTAGTCTAATAGGTACATGCCAGGCAAGCGAGAGGCTCCGTCTCACAGACGAGAAAAGTGGGTAGGGACTGAGGGACATCAGACATTGTTCTGTGTCCTACACACCCTCACACAAACACACAATTGCACTAGGCACACACAATGCCATGCAAACATGCTCTCCCACCACAGATGGGGAGTTAAGGAATGTTAAAGTCCAGGTATGGTTCTTGGGATGCCACAGACTATGATGTTTGACAAAAACTACTGTCACTAATTTATCTTGTTCTCTCCAGACACCTTACTGCAAAGGTTCATCGGGTTTGTTTGTAGCATTTATGTTCACTCTCTTTCTCTGTGTGTGTGTGTGTGTGTGTGTGTATGTGTGTGTGTGTCTGCCTGTCTGTCTTGTATGGTATACATGGGAATTATGTTAGTCATTTCATTGCAATTTGCTCTTTTTCCTTAACAGTTTTCTGGAAGGTCTCATGTAACTGTGAATAACTTAATTGTTAATATGGATTACATTATAATTTGCTTTTCCAGTCGATTTTGACGAGTCATAATTGATCTGTTTTGCTCTATGGGATTTTAGGGGTCTTTTCCTTCCGCTTTTTTTTTCTGTAATCATCAAGATTGCTGTGATATCATTGGAATAAAGTTTCAGGCACATGCATAATGTTGTCTCCTTTACACTCCTAGATATTGCGTAGCAGTTGAAAGGCACATCCCTTTTAAATTTTGACCAAAACTACTGAATTTCCTTCCAGAAGTGCTCTCCCAATTTATCTCTTTGAAATACACACAATAACATTTCTTGTCCCCTTGTCCACTAGTGCTTAAAGGACAATTCTATTCTCCGTAAAAGCCCAAGAGATAAAAGTGGTCCCTTCTTAACTGTTTTTATTATTCTGTCAGTTGTCAGTGAGACTGTCATTCACACCAGGAATTGGCCATTTGTTCATTGGTGACTTTTCCTTCCATATAGTTTGCCATTTTTGCTTACTAATGTGCTCTTTTATTATTGATTTGTAGATGCTGTTAGTATATTGTGGCGTTTAACACTTTGAGTATTATTCATGATACAACTGTTAGTTCCTCATTTGTCCCTTGTCCTACAACTTGGATTTCCTGTCAGTCTTAGTTTTTTATATAACTCACTAACCTTTTATTTTATGAGTTATACATTTCTTATCTTGCTTAGGAAAAAAAAAAGAGTATGGTAAGTTTGACAAAGACTTTTTCTATGTTTTCATAGTAGTTTTTATTGCTTTCATTGTAAGATAAAACATCATCAGAAGTCAAACATCAGTGTCAGATAAATGAAAAAATTGATGAGTTGTTTTAAGAAGTAGATTCTAAGGTCAGGCTGTCTGGGTCTTTTTCTTGCTGTGTGATCTTGGGCAAGTTGCTTAACCTTGCTGCTCTTCAGTTTTCCTATCTGTAAAATGACATTAACCATAGCACTGGCTTTATCTAATTGTGAGAATTTAATCGTTAATAGATGATGAGAGCTGTCGACAACACTTGACATACACGTCAGTCAACAATGTACACTGCTGGATGCAACCTGAATCCGAAAAGGGGGGGAAAGAAGAAAGAATAGCCATGAGGCTATGAAGACTCAAACTGTCATCACACTGATCTAAGTGCTGGTGTGACCACTCTGACACAGGTGATGGTGTAACCAGTCCAAAGCATGTGCTGGAGTAAACTACTTGGACACAGGTGCTGGTGTGACCACTCTGACACAGGTGCTGGTGTAACCAGTCCAAAGCATGTGCTGGAGTAAACTACTCTGATACAGGTGCTAGTGTGACCACTTGGACACAGGTGCTGGTGTGACCACTAGGACACAGGTGCTAGTGTGACCACTTGGACACAGGTGCTAGTGTGACCACTTGGACATAGGTGCTGGTGTGATTACTCTGACAGAAAAGTTAGTGTGCAGACTCCTATTAGACTTTCCCAGTGAGGCTTGGAGAAGTCACCTTCCATCACATGGGCAGAGAGTGGTTACCACAGTGTAGCGAAGCCTCCAAGCCTGCCACCAGAAGTGGCCCAGACCCAGACCTACACCAGAGGCACTGTGTGGAGACCGCCTTCCTATCAGAATTGTCCATATTTGGGTTTGTAGCTTCAAAGGATTATGAAACCTGAAGATTATTTCACAACTTCTATTAATGTAACTGAATATTTAAGGAAAATTAATATAGGTTCAGGAGGCCATCTGACTATGATGGTTCATATCTGCCGTCTGCGTGCCCTGTTGAAAACATGAAGGAACTCATATTTGTTTCTGTTGATCGTTATATATCATATGTGTGTATATGTTATATATATATATGTATATATTATATATACCATATATACATGCACACACCTATATATAAAACAGTATCCTTATATCAATATTTTACTAAAATTCAGTGTTGAGCTAACAAAATTCAGACTAGACACCTTTCTTTTTTTTTTTTTGAGGGAGGTGTTTGTCATATTCTAATGATCTAGATATTCTTTTGGGTTCGGTATAAAGAGCCCAGAATCTTGTCTTCTCAGTATGATAAACACTGATGCTGTCATGCCCCCATGCTTCCTGTGAAAGACAGTATAGCATTATGACTGGTACTTCCAATTGAGGATGCAGCCATTCAGGCTTGGCCAACATATGTAACCTCTTGCTAATGAGCTGAGACACCTCCATCTCTGTTCCACATTGGCCTTTCCCCAATTCTGTAAGCAACTGAGTCACTCCACAGTGGGAAGAGAGAGGGGGACAACTATACAGAGCTTCTGCACCTCAAAACCACATTCTCCACTAACGGCAGATTAACAGCATTTAGGGGGGAAAAGGCCAGGTGGTATGGTGGTGTACACCTTTAATTCCAGCACTCAAGAGACAGAGGCAGGTGGATCTCTGAGTTCCAGGCCAGCCTGGTCTACAAAGCCAGTTCCTGGCCAGCCATTGCTACACAGAGAAACCCTGTCTGGAAAAAGCAAAAGACAAACAAACAAAGCCAGAACCAAAAAACAAAAACAAAATCATTTTTGAGTTTGGATAGCTTGCATTTTAGTTTAGTCTAAACAAACAAACAAACAAACAGAAGTTGTTTTGATACTTGGTGGAGTTGGAAAGTTTGCTTGTGTGGAAAAGGACATGGGAGAAAAGAGGTAGACGGCAGCCCAGGCTCTGGGGACTGAGGGACGGGAACTTTGTTCTGGTGAGAGAGACTGACTCTCCAGAAGCATGAGTCCCTGAGGACAGAGGACCTGTGCTTTGCTTAGGAATAAGTGTCTGGCCATGGCTGGCAAACAGTATAGTGTGTGGACAGGCATGTGCATGTACATATGTCTTAGTTCCATTCCTGCACAAAACATCATGACCAAGAAGCAAGCTGGGGAGGAAAGGGTTTATTCAGCTTACACTTCCACATTGCTGTTCATCACCAAAGGAAGTCAGGACTGGAACTCAAGCAGGTCAGGAAGCAGGAGCTGATGCAGAGGCTGTGGAGGGATGTTCCTTACTGGCTTGCTTCCCCTGGCTTGCTCAGCTTGCCTTCCCCCCCCCCCCCCCTTGGCTTTTCGAGACAGGGTTTCTGAACCCTGGCTGTCCTGGAACTCATTCTGTAGACCAGGCTGGCCTCGAACTCAGAAATCCACCTGCCTCTGCCTCTGCCTCTGCCTCTGCCTCTGCCTCTGCCTCTGCCTCTGCCTCTGCCTCTGCCTCTGCCTCTGCCTCTGCCTCTGCCTCTGCGGGATGTAAGGCGTGTGTCAGGCTTCAGCCTGCTCTCTTATAGAACCCAGGACTCCCAGCCCAGGGATGTCCCCCACCACAATGGCCCTCCCCCCTTGATCACTAATTGAGAGAATGGCCCACAGCTGGATCTCATGGAGGCGTTTCTTCACCTGAAGCTCCTTTCTCCATGATAACTCCAGCCTGTGTCCAGTTGGCACACAAAACCAGCCAGTACATCATAGTTACATAATATTGGATCATTGAGTAGTCATATATGCCTCCTGTCATGGCCTCGGATTTCTTGGTATATTTGCATATACAGCCAAGCAATTTCACTTTTCTTTTGGCTCCACAAACTCCATATCTGGTCCTAACCACATGAAAAAGCCTCAAATGGGAACCGTAACACAGTGGTCTCATCCACCAAGAGAGAGAAAGAGAGAAAAGTGTGCTAGGGAGACAGTCGGCATGTGTGAGTTCTCTTTGTAGAGGGGAGGCTGACAAACTCTAGTAGCAAACATGGAGTGGTGACCAACCAAAGACCAGATGGGGCGGCAGACCTGCCAGTGGAGGCCAGCTGGAGAATGCCCAGTGCCGTGGCCCAGATGCTCCTGCCGGATGTTTCAATATCGCACGAAGTGTCCTGGGGCTCCTGATATCTCCAGGAAATGCAAGCAAGAAACTGAAACCACACAAGATTTGTGCCCACAGTGTACATGGAGACTCAAAATGAATTTAATCAAAATACTTAAAAAGAAAACAGGGTACTTCTTCCCTGCCTGGATGTGTAAACAGTCGTTTTTACCTACTGTTTCACAGGTAAAAGAGTGCCCTGTTTTATAAACTGCCGCATTTGTTTGCATACACATTGCCATTTATGTAAGTAATATGTATCTTACATATGGCACTTGTACTTAAATCTAAAGCTAATAATTATGTTGCTTCCACTAAGTATTGCAGTTTCCCCTGTTGGCATCTGCTTAGATATTGTATTATTTTCCAAATGACTTCAAATGAGTAATTCTCAGGCAACTTAGACTAAATTTCTTGGCTTTGTAAATTTCAACTTCTTAATTTTCAGCCGTCTTTTATTCAGAAGGCAACATGAATTTGTTAAAGTTTGAATTAGGGAAGGCGGGCAGCCATCTGGAACTGGAGAAGCACAGGTTTCAGAAGAGCCCTTCACAGGCTGGAGAGCCATCCGTGTGCCCGCACGGCCACCTTGTGTGACCGAAGACAAAGCTGGCAGCACAAGACACTCAAGATAGTGCTGTAGTAGACGGTGCTGGGGCTTCAAAGGAAGGCCAAGTCTAAGCCACAGCAAGCCATGTGTGATATGGTAAGAGCTTCCCCACCACGAGACTGAAATATTTTCAAGTGTTTTGGAATCCTGAATGGAGACGGAAGTCAATGCAAAAAACAAAACACAAAACAAGGCTCCCACCCCCGCCCCCTCCCCTGCCCAAAGGAAAAGAATCAAAGGAAGAAAAAGTTGTGAGAGCAATGCTGGCTTCATTGGGGAGTGCCCTTCTCAGTACAGAGAGCCTGCAGGGCCTTTATGTAATGTGCCGAGAGGCCATCTTTTCTCTGTCTTGAGAACGCTCCATCCATCTTTAAAAGTGGCCGTGTGCCTCAGAAGCATTCACAGGAGCACGAACATGATGGCTAAAGAGCAAGTGTCAAGCAGATATCCCCACAAAGCAAGGGATAAACAGAGAAAGTAAGATTGGAGGGAGCTGGAGGAGGGAAGAGAGAAATGATAGAGCTCCGAGTTTACCAGATAGGGCTTAGCTGAAAGAGCTTTGTAGCCCAGTTTTAAAATGATAAACACATAGAGCTGAAAGGGCCCCTGAGAAGTTCTCTGATCCATCCTCTGGCCTCTGGGGAGGTTTTATCTAAACCATTTTTACCAAGAGGTGTCTGTTGTATTCTTAAAATTCTGTGGGGAGGCAGCTATGACAGCTTCTCTAGTATCCTGTTATAATGCTTTATAACCATGAGTGTCAGGAAACCCCTCCTGTTACATATATATTCCTCCTTCTCCGGCTGGAGCCCATTGTTTCCTGCTCTATCCTCAGTAGGGAAGTGTTCCTACATCTGGATATGTCTTCTGAATACTAATGCACTCTGCATTTAAGGAGATATCAAGTCACCCCTTTCTCTTCTCAAGACTAAAGAATTCCCGGGGCTTTATTCCTTCTGACTTTGGCCATCTCCAGTGTCCCTCTGAAAGCTTTGCTGTCCCCTGATGGCCTTCATTCTTTGGCAGGAGTTTTACATGGGGTCTTCCCCTAGTGTTGCTTATTTCTGATGTCACACACTGGGCACGTGGGAATGTGCTCTGTGGGGGAGTAGTAGGGTATTTTTTGTAGTACCCCATTTCTTCCTCAATTTGAGGGTCCCTGGTACAGATCTGTGGAAGGAAATCAGGACCACTAGGTGTGCTGGGAGGAGTGGGAACTGGCTTCATCTCTCAAAGAGGAAAGGTGGGGGGGTAATATCTTGACATCACACTTTAAAAGTCCCTTGACCCCAGTTTAAATGCCACCTGGACTCTCTTTTGCAAATCCTACAAACCTGACCAAATGTAGGCCTAAAGACTTAATTCTTTTCCTGTCATAAAAGGCTAGTTGGCCAACCTCTGAGGTAATCTGGTAATTGTTCCCATCTACTCTACACAGACATTTTTGAGGGCATGCTGGGAAAATCTGTAATTAAGAGGCAGTAAAATTCTGGCTCTGACATCTCCCCAGCCAAACAAAATCAGCATCCAGAATCCATGTCTTTCAAAAGTCCTGCTCCGTGGAAATTCCTCCTGAATTCTATCTTCAAAATTGAGTAATGATAATTTAATGAAGTAGAGAAGTTGGAACTGCTTTAGGTAAATCAAAGAAGTCTCTCTTTAAGGTAATAATACTTAAATTTCAGTATCTCAAGTCCTAATTGCAATTGGGTCCGCATTACTGTTTTGGCAAATGTTTTACTGAAAGAACTTTTCCCCAGCCTGACTTTTTGAAATAGTCAGTGAAGTGATTGCCATATAATTACAAAGACCCAAGGTTGCCCCCTACCCCAGCAGCCACATAAAAAGTTGCACATATTGGTGTTCCTATGATCCCAGCACTGGGAAGTAGAGACAGAAAGATTGCAGGGCCCACTGACCAGTTAACCTATTGAGAGATTGAGCATTAAAAACAAAGGAATGTCAGATAATGTTGATCTCTGGGCTCCACATGCACAGGAACATTGTGCATACATACTCACATGTATACCCTACATGTATGTGCATACTTACACACATGCACATGAACACCTATGCATGCATACTGACATACACACATGCACATGAACACCCTATGCATACATACTGACATACATACATGCACATGAACACCTGTGCATGCATATTCAAATACATACATACATGTACCCTACATGTGTACATACTTACATAGTTATATATGTGCACACAAACACCTGTGTATACATACTCACATACATAAATGCATACATGAACATACACATTTGTACCCTATGTGTGCATGCACATGTAAGCACACACACACATTACTCCGTTGCTTCTACTTTAAGTAAACTAATAATAATAATAATAACACAACAATTAATAGGTATAAAAGAATGTGTTGAGAACCTCATCAATAAGAAAGCAATCAGCCCCATTAAAAAGTGTCCCAGATGTTAATAGACACTTTGCCAAAGAAGATGCTCTTATAGTCAGTATATGAAACAATGCACAGCATCATGTAGTGTCAGGAGGCTGCGGGTCGATGCAGGTCAAGGCAATGAAATACCTTTTCTGGTCTTATTAAAATGGTCAAAGCCCAGCATACCAACACCACCATGGCTGGTCAGAACATGATGCAACTAGGTCTCTCAAATGCAGACTAGCATAGACACCTTTAGAGGCAGTCATGTCCCTTGGCATTTGTAGAAAGGAACTGAAAACTCAGGTCCAACTAAAAACCAATACATAGGTCACAGTGCATTCAGATGACAGAATATTACTCACTGCGAGGAAGAAATCTGTTTTCCCAATGGAGACTATTTATTTGCCTTATTGATATGTGACAGAAGGCTGATGTACAAGGCTGCACAGTTTGTGGTTCCAATGTCATCTAGCAAAGGCAAAACCAGGGAGACTCAAGAAGAGGAGGGTTTGCCAGGGGCTGATGTTGAAAGGAGATAGATGGGGCATAGGGGGGGATTGTCCAGACAGTGGGCCTCAGGCTATTAATTCCTTTCCTGATTCCATAGAATGTACAATATCAAGAGTGAATCTGAAGGTTAACTGTGGACTTTCTGAAACAGTACGTGTCAGAGTCAGCATAGGTCAGTAAGTTAGTGGAACAGACTTCTAGGTGCATGTGAAGATGAGATACAGGTTATATTAGAGTTCTCTAGAGTCACAGAACTTAAGGAATGTCTCTCTATATTGAGGGAATTCATTGTGATGTCTTACTGTCTGTAGTCCAACTACCCCAACAATGGTCAGCTGTGAATTGGAAGTTCAAGAATCTAGTAGTTGCTCCATCCCACAAGGCTAGGTATTCCTGCTGGTCTTCTGTAGAAGTAAGTTCCAACAGATGTGCTATCAAGTAAGTGCTAGCAGGTGAAGAAGAGCGAATCTTCCTTCTTCCAATGTCCTTAGGTAGGCTTCCAGCAGAAGGCGTGGCCCAGATTAAAGGTGTGGACCACCACTCCAGGATCTGTGACTTGTTTTGTCCCAGGCTGACCTTGAACTCAGAGATCTCCTTACCTTAGTCTTCTGGGATTAAAGGCGAGTGCTACCTCATCTAGACCTAAGCTTTTCATGGCTACTATTGCCTCAAGATCTCCAAGCCAAGATCCAGGTCAGAAACTTGTGTCTTCTGGCCTCAAGATCTGGATCACACGTGAGCCCTCCAACTCTGGATTGTAGCTCATTCCAGATATAGTCAAGTTGACAACCAGGAATAGCCATTACATAGGTTATACTAAATGTGTTCTAAAAACAGAGTTTAGTATAATGAGGTTTTTGAAAATAAAGAGGAACACAAATGTATCAAGTCTGATAGCCTGCCCAGAACGCCAAGTCCTATGAAAAGCACTTCATGTGAAATGTACTTCCTCTGAACATTTGTGTTTATAATTATCATTAAGTTTTATCTGGTCCCAAATGGAAAGAAGCAAAACACGGTGGCTTTCTCACGGATCCTCAGAGCTGACGGGCAGAGGTTAATTTGTCTGTACACGGACACATTAGCTTGTCATGTCGGCTACCGATTGCAAACAGATATATTACTCTAATTAAACATTGCAAGGAAGTGACCCAAATTGTTCAGTGCCTGTTGCTGCATTGCTGTGGTCTGCACTCTTCCGGATGCACATTTCTCCTTGCTATACTGATTGGAAGGAGCAGCCTCCGTCACTGCTTCTGGTGTGTTAACTACGCCTGAAATGGAAAAATAAAACGGCGTGACATAATCGTGTGGATTTGCTATTTCTACCCTGTTACCTTGACCAGGGAACATTTTCACAGGCTTGTTTTCTGTGGCAGCTGTCTGAGTGAGCTGTTGCCATTCTAATTTTGGATCTTGTTACTAGGACAAACAATTGTGGTACATCAATAGTCCATCACAGTTAATTAGATAGGGAACAGCCAAATGCTCATTGCAGGACTCAGTGCAGTCAGGGCAAAGGCCACGTCTCCTACTCACATTTGAGACAGCTTTATTTCGCCACTTCTATTTGGAACGTGCTTAGCACGACCAGATAGAGAATGTTTTATGTGTAAGGCAAAGGTAATTGAAGGGCAGTGACTAGATGCATTCTGGGAGTTAATCACCAGTGAGTATTTCTCCTCTTAACTTTTAGCATCAATGTAACCAAGTTTCTATTACATCTGGCATAAGAATGTCTTCCTCTACCACAGCCCCTGAGCAAGAATTATAAACTCTAGGGTATATCTACAAAGTGTTTGCTACCTGGACACTTATTAAATACTGACTATAATGGAGAAATAATCACCCTGGTTTCATCTTGCCTAAGACAGGAATAATGCATTTAAATAGAATATTTTCAGTAAGTATAGGAAGCACTGCCCACAAATACTAAAAGAAAACTTCCCAAACCAGGAAGGATAACTCCAATTTTCCAAACCAAACACTGACCAGAACCTCCATCTGAAGCAACGTAGTGTGTTTTTGTCTGCCCTTCTACATACTGAGGGGAGGACATTTCTTGAGGTCTTTTCAGATCTGAGTACCCTTATAGAAAGCACACTTCCTAATCTAGAGCAGGCACCTAGTAATGAAAGACTTTGCCATACATGCTGAGGAACCTCACGGATACAGCAATGCACTCTGCTTTACACACGGCAACTGTGGGCTCAGCCTCAAAGATGGAAGTGGTGGGTTGTTGCAGGAAGTAATAACAAAAGAACCCACCGACTCTCTGCAGGATCGGATCATGCTCACCAACTCTCCGGCCACACCAGACCACAAGGATCTCTCTGGTGAGAGTGAGGGTGGGGAGGTGGGGGGAGTTCCTCTTGCTACCACACAGCGCCCACGCACCGCACGGCCAGCCATCTCAACACCTAATTACCCAGTAGAATCAAGACTCTTAAAGCTTAATTAGCCAATCAGATAAATATCAATAAAAATCACAGTTTACAAGATGCCAGCCAATACAGTAATTTCAGAGCCAATTGATAATGATAAAAGCTTTATCCCATATTTCTAACCTTGTGAAATCATAGCTACTTGTGGCTGGAAATCACCACGCAGGTACACATTAGCAGCCATATCCCTTCTCCTCCTACCTGGAGATGCTCCTCTCTCCTCGACTCTTAGCTCCGCCTCCCTTTTCCCTGTCCAATCACTCCTCGACTCTTAGCTCCGCCTCACTTTTCCCTGTCCAATCACAGGCTTCCCACTGCCCTAATGTGATTGGACAGGGAAAATCCTGCAACAGTGGGCTTCATCTCCTCCTACCTTTCCCGTGCTTCTCAGGACAGGAGCTGGTGTTATAGATGTGAGAGCTTTGCTTTCCTCAGTGGGAAGTTTGACCAGGACAGAACTGCTTTCATTTTGTGTGTGTACATGTGTGCTGTGTGTGTACATTTGTTGTGTACACATGTATGTGTATATACATGTGTGTGCATGTATATGTGTATGCATGTGTGCATGTATACATGTGTATGGTATGTGTTTACATGTGTGTGCTTATGTGTACATATGTATGTGCATGTATGTATGCGTGTGTGTTTTGTACATGTGTGTTGTGTACATGTGTGTATGCATGTATATGTGCATGCATGCATGCATGTATACATGTGTGAGGTATTGTGTGTACCTGTGTGTGCTTATGTGTGCATGCATGCATGTGTGTGCATGTATGTGCGTGTGTGGTGTGTGTGTTAGAAAAGAAGTACTCATTTTTCATTCACCAAACACAAAGAGGAGTGGTACAGAGACAAATCGGCAATGGACCTTGAGTTAGAGAATCTCAATACATGTAGAGAAGCTGAGACAAAAATACTGACTAATGAATAATAGGACAAAGGACTACATAAATGCCGAGGAAGTGCCGTGGAGCAGGTGACTCTCTGGGGTCAGGAAGATCTATAAGGACAACTTCACACAGAGGCAACACTGGTATGGAGTCGTTAAGAAGCTTGCAGGCTTTAATTAAGAAGCCTGGAGGAGTCATGGACCATGAGTATCAAACTACACTTGCTTATTTCATCACTCAATAAATATTTGCTGGTGCCTACTGGATACGTGCCACTCCTAGAAGAACAGAGAACAAGTCTCTTGTTGTGGACCTTAGTTCTTAGCTTGAGAGACAGACTGTGAAAGGCAAGAAGGAAACACTCTGAAAAGGAGACTGGGGGGACAGTGATAATAGCAGTGGAGTGGGGAGCCACCGTTAGCTGAGGGTAGTTGAGGGAAACCTGGCCACGTGCAGTGGGGCTGCCCACAAAGGTGGTGGGGAACCACAGCAAGCCACTTGGGTGTCCGGGCAAAGACCTTTCCATGTCAGCAAGGATTGAAGTTCCAGTGTGTGTGTGTGTGTGTGTGTGTGTGTGTGTGTGTTTATGTATGTGTGATTGTGTGTGTATGTGTGTATGTGTGTGTGCATGTATGTATATGTATGTGTGTCTGTGGTTTGTGTGTGTCTGTGGTTTGTGTGTGTGCATGTGTGTGTGCATGGGTGTATTTGTGTGTATGTGTGTTTGTGTGTGTATGTGGTTTGTGTGTGTGTGCATGGGTGTGTGCATGGGTGTATTTGTGTGTGTGTTTGTGTGTGTGTGTGCATGGGTATGTGCATGGGTGTATTTATGTGTATGTGTGTTTGTGTGTGTATGTGTGTGTGATTTTGTGTGTATGTGATTATGTGTGTATGTTTGTAAGTGTGTGTATGTGTTTGTGTTTGTGTATATTTGTGCATGTATGTGTCTATGGTTTGTGTGTGTATGTATGTGTATATATGTGTATGTGTGTATTTGTGAGTATTTGTGTGTACATGTGTATGTGTGTGTGTTTATATGTAAACAACTTGGTAAATAAATACTTAAGTCTCTTCTCCCTTTTACCCTCCCTCCAGTGTGTCTTACTCTGTATCACAGGATAGTCTGCAACTCACAGTGTAATCAGACTGGTTCTGAACCCACAGCAAACCTCCTGCCTCAGACGTCTAAGTAACCCACCACATCCAGCTCCAATATCCCTCTTGATAGTTAAGAACACTAATCTGTAAGAACATTCTTTAGAACTGAGCAACTTCTCCCAGCCCCTGTAACCTTCAAGGTTCTATGTCATTTTTTTTATACAAATAGTACAATTTGGCATTAGTAAATAATGTTTGTAAGTTAAAATTATCTGGGATATTTACAAGCTCAATTAAGCAATTCTGCTCTTGATTTTTAAAAAATTGTCCATTAGGGAATAAAGATTCAAGGAATTCACCTCTGGCTGTTCTGGTTTTATATGCGTGGTGAGACTTGGGTATCCAGTCTCTCCACCTGACATTTCTTCAGGCTTAGCCAGACTTCAGAAACACTGTTCTAAGCGCCATTCCCACACTTTCATGTGCATAAAACTCACACGGGCTCCTGCTCGGCTGCAGCCCTGGTCTGGCTGTGGTCTGACACTCCTCTTCTCACACGCCATGGCTGCTGGTTCACGGAGCTCACAACGAGCAGTGTGGTTACTGTCGTCATTCGACATAGTCTCTCCTTTATTGCTATTTGATTTTTGTGACTCATTTTAATTCCCAAAATAAGTTGACAAGCTCTTGGAGCCTTGGGGACCTGGGGAGCTACACTCAGAGAGTCCTAGCACCTTTGCACTAGAAATTCAATGTTCCTGCTGGGCGATGGCGTCTCCTCTCCAGCCCCCACCTGAATATGGCCAAGTTTGAAAACCTCACTTCTCCATGAATTGCACAGCTAAAGAAAGAACACACAATTCAGGGAGCCAACGCCTTGCCCTTTCCAGGGTTATCACTTTGTATGCAGTAAGCAGATGAATAATTATAAATAGTGTACATGCTGGCTCCTGTGCTAACATTTGCACGAAGCTTATTCCATGTAGACCTCACGATAATCTCAGGATCAGACACTTCACCTACCGGGGGACAGAGAGAGTTCAAATGAGCCACTCAAAGTAATGCAAAAGAATAAGGGAGGAGCCAGGGCTCAAGGCAAGACAGACTGACACCAAGAAAGACAGACAGACTGCTGAAGCCTGAGACCTGAATATGACATATGGTTCTTCTGGAAAATGGCGCTGTCCCTTGCACTGTCCGCATGGATAATGTCAAGGTGCCCTGGAAGGAAAGTGTGCCCCCACCCCCAGATGGGAAGAACCCCTTCTTTGTTTCAGCAGAACCCCTTCTTTATTTCAGCGGCATCTCCAAACTACTCATTGGCTGTGAGCATGGCCTGAGACAGCCTTAGCTTCTCTGTGATGTATTTTAAGTTCCGGTGATGAGACTCAGGAGTGCCGGAGGGTGTCAGACGGAGAAAGTTGTCCTCAAATCTCAGTATGATGACTTCTGGCTTCTAGTTGGTCATTACATTGCTCAGAACTGTCTCATGGCTACCATTAAACTAGGAGTCAAACCCTGGTCTGCAGGGCTCTGTGTGAACACGCCTCATATTGGTGCCCACCTCCACCATGAGGAATAAGCAAATACCACAACCTCTACATCTAAATATCTAAAGCCATAAATCGAATCAATAAAGAGTAAAATAAAAGTCTATCTTCTTATTTGGAGAGCTTACCATTGCATCCCAAGATGGCCCAAGTGTATGCCACCACATCCAGATTTAACTCCACCGTCTAGTGGGGAAAAATTAAAAATAAACATATATGAAGCTATGGTATAAAATTGTTATGGAACTGAAGGAATGAAAAAATTTTAATAACTGAATTTAACTTTTACTAAGCAAAACCAAATGATTAGTAATATTAAAATAGTTTTATATTGTTTCAAAATTTAGCCATTTCTTTCAATTATCTACTAAGATTAAATACAACTTATGTCTAGACAACTAAAAACTTAAGTGATACTGGAGAAGAGACAAAAATCTCATTCAAAATTGTTGTGATTTTAATTTTATCAGTATTTTTACAACGTAAATTAAGCACAGTTATGGAGTTTAAGGTTTGTCTGTTTGTTTCAGGATCATACTCTCGGGCCATTACCTCCAGATCTACATGTATACAAATTAGGAGAAAGATGTTCTACTCAATCAGACAAATGTCCTTTCCATACCCAGCAATTGCAGAGACGACCCTAATTCACAAACTCTACTTGAGCCAGGAAACAGAATGGGAAGAGTTGTGAGATAAACACTCTGAAGAACATTATGTAAGAATGAATTGTGCCCAGGCTTTCTGAGAAGAGGGATTTGACGAGTGTATATTAGTCTCTTACTTAACCCTGAGGGCTCCCATGTCTGAGAATTCTGGCTCAACTGTATTTGAAGTGGTTTGTCTGCCCAGCAAAGCCCAAAGCTGGGCATTTAACCCCAGTTACCTTATGTTTTGAGCACATTAAGATATATATGGATACAAAGTCCTAGTTCTCTGGGACCTGCGGAAGAAAGGAGTGAGGGTCCTTGTCTGAAACAGGGTTGATACTCAGAGAAGACATTCAGCTTCCTTGAGTAGGGAAAATACATGCACCATGTATATACACACCCATGAGGTTGTGCATGCCTTTGCATGCTCTCATGACATGCAAGTTTGTCAAAGAGTCTAGAGTATGATCCTTTCTGGGATACGTTTATCCATGCTAGAGATTAGAATTGAAAGTGCTGAGGGGTTAGGTGGGAGGGTATTGACCAAATCTCAATACAACATGCTTCTAGTTACACACAAAGCTCAAAACCATCAAATGGCTGCCATCTCAAGCCCAAGCAACATCCTCGGACTGCCCATGTTTTCAGACACACCCAGGAAGACCGTGCTCCAGGACCTGTGACCTTTCTTACTTCCTTGTAGAACCTTTGGCCCACAATATTATATTATTCCCTCTTCTTGGAATTCAGATTTCTGCTCAAATGTCACCTCTTGCAGAGGCCACCCAGGCAGGCTCCACGATCTCACCCTCTCACTCCATCTTATCGACCTCCCTGTTCACTGCTTCTTCTTTGCCTCTCATTAGTAGCAGTGATTACATTGCATCTCTAGCTCCCAAATGGCGTCTACTATTGGGAGAGCAGAGCCTTGTTTATCTTTCACAGCCGTGGCTCGGGTACCTCGAAAGGTAGTTGTCATATATTACTTTTTTTCAATAATTTTTTTCATGTGTGAATGAAGATCAGTTTTGATATAAGTGCTTCTCACAAGCAGGGAGTGACTGTATTTCACTAGAAAGGCTTCAGCTAAAGAAAGACTGTCGTCTGTCCGGTGGGTTCCTTGGGTTCCTAGGCAGTAGTGAGAACCAGGCACACCTCCCATGCACCGCTTCGCTCTGCAGGACGCCTTTGATCACTGTCTTCTTCCCTTGGTCTAATGAAGAGAGAAGTAAGTGTGGCACTGAGCAAATTAGCAGTGCCTCTCTCTTCCCTACCTAGTAAGGCATAGAGCGCCTTTCAATTAGAACAGTGCTTTCTCTGCGGCAAAAAAGAACAGGAACATCGTATTAACAGAGGGCAGGGTGATCCGCTTTCAGCTAATACCAATTAACACTTTCCAAGTGATGAGACCAGCAACAAAGCCATAGTTTTCACAGTCTAAGGTTTCGATTCACCTCTCTGAGACATATCAACTAGGTGCCGCACATGCCAAGACTCTACAGAGAGGTCTTTCCTCAGGAACTCACACTCTTTCTGGTGCTTCATGGAGGACACAGAGATTATCAAAATGAGGACTGAGCTAGAACCATGCCTTTGAGCAGAGAGGAGAGGGAAAATATTTTTTTTAAGATTTATTTATTTTATTTATGAGTACACCATTGCTCTCTTCAGACACACCAGAAGAGGGCATCAGATCCCATTACAGATGATTGTGAGTCACTGTGTGGTTGCTGGGAATTGAACTCAGGACCTCTGGAAGAGCAGTCAGTGCTCTTAACTGCTGAGCCATCTCTCCAGCCCCTGAGGGAAAATATTTTTATGGAGTATTTGTTAAAGGTGAGACTCTGTTTGTTCATTGACTTCTGTATGTACCATTGTCCCTAAATTGTCTTCTTCATTAGAAAAGTCAACATTCTTGTATTAGAAAATGTATTCATCTATTTAGCATAAGAGTGGGTATCAGAGATTACCCTGTGGGAGTCAATTCATCCTTCTACCATGTGGGTCCTGAGGACTAAACTCATATCACCAGGCATGGGGCAAGCCCCTTTACCTGCTGAGCCGCCTTACTGGTCCTCTAGGCTATATTCCTGTATCTCGCTTTTGTGGGACCCAGAGGCACTGCCCAGAGTTGACCAGAGATCATGAAGCCTCCATATAAGGGTGGATATTTTATTGATAGTGCCTGTAAGGAATTTCCTTGTCTCCTTCTGGTTCTAGTGTTTTTTTAATGTGATTTTTTTTTTCAGTTCAAATGTGAATGGAAATATACTCTATAAAACATCCACTGAGGGAACTTTCCAGAAATGTCCTTCCAAATGATCGTCTCAGTAAATGTTAATGCAGAGTATGATCAAAAGGCATAGCCAGTCTGGTAATTGAACAGACAGACGTTAGCAAATTAAGCTCCAAGGAATCGTGGGGACCTGGTACACTGCAGCTGTGAAGCAGGGCTCAGGCCCTGTCACATCTCAGGGACACCTGGATGCTTTGTTACCATGTGACAGCCATTTCTTCTTACTAACCAAGTCTGGACTTTTCCAAAGTTAAATATATTGGATGAATATAATTTAAATTAAGAAGTTATTATCAGACAACATGACTTAAAAGAAGTTACAGGAGATTTAACCCCCAGGGAAATGATATTGCTCCACTGAGTACAATGGAAAAACATGATGGCATAAAGGTAGGAGAGGGGGTGGGCTGGAGAGATGGCTCAGTGGTTAAGAGCACAGACTGCTCTTCCAGAGGTCCTGAGTTCAATTCCCAGCAACCACATGGTGGCTCACAACCATCTGTAATGGGATCTGATGCCCTCTTCTGGTGTGTCTGAAGAGAGCTACAGTGTACTCATATACATTAAATAAATGATATTAAAACAATAAAAAGGTAGAAGAGAGGCAGTTAGAATCTTGTAGCCAGGTAGTAACACCATGGTGAATTTTCTGGTTGTCAAGCTTCATATATCCAGAGATTCAACAAAAAAAGCCATCAGCTCAGAAATTCCAACATGAGCCTGCTCTCTAGAGCAAACCTGACCAGGGAAAGGGAGGTTTGCAGGACAGAAAATGGCCAAATAATTACTACTGAGTTAGTTGGGGTTCTTCAGAGAAGTAGAGAGCATTCCTCCTATCCACGGATTACAAGATACTGCTCACCCAGGGCTGACAGGTCTCCATGATCTAAAGCTAATGATCTGAAGGACCAGGAGAGCGACAGGCAGAATAACCTGCCCTATGCACTCACCAAGGCAGATGTGGCCCAGCTGAGACGAAGTCTCACATTCCACCATGGGCTGCACATTCCACCATGAATATGAATAAGTGACGCCAGTGTCATTTGTTCCCCTCAGGAAGGAGGAGCAAATCTGCTCCCACCCCTTCTTGTGGGTTAAAAGGAATCCCGCAAGTATTGGAACTGGAAGTACAATGTACAAAGCTTACAAATCTTGGAGGAAAAACTGGGGGGGTGGGGGGGGGGAAAGTGTGGGCAGGGTGCTAGAGACCTTAAAGGAGCGAGGTGCTAGAGAACTTAAAGGAGCGAGGCGCGGCTGGAGTTCTCTGTGAACAAAAACTTAGGTCACAAAGGCCAGGAAAAGTGAGCATTTCTTGTGTGAATAGCATCTGTCTCCTGCGTATCCCATGTGCTACCAGGCAAGTGAGAATTTTCCTGAACTTTTCACTAATTTGATAAGCCAGGAATATCTCTGTTTTTATGTAAATGAGCTGTTACATTTGTATACCAGGTATACAATATGTTACTTATAAGACTGCACGCTCTTTGAAGGAATTGGTTACTCTTCTTTCGGTTTGTTTCCCTCTAAAATTTAACATAGTAACTAAAAACTTGAAGACAGTAAGGGAAATGAAAGAAATCTTAATTCTATTTGTCATAGCAACACACTCTGTATCACGATGGATCCTTTGTTTAGCCCCTACCTATCAATTGTCCCATCCCTGGGAAAAGTCCCTTGATAATTAAAAAATTTTCAGGTTTGAAAGAAAAAGGAGAAATGTTCTAGACTTTGTTTAGTTGAATGAAAAACAAAAAGCGAAGCAGTTTTAAATGATCAGAGTTTCGTCGCTACCAGGCATTGATGATAAATCTACAGATTAGGACACTAGATTTCATGACCTGGAATATGCATTAGAGTTGTAGGAGAGAAACATGTTAAGATCAGACTATGTTATGGAGAACTCTGTTATAAATGAAATTACCAATCTGAAAAAGAATATTATATTCATTATGACATGTTGGAGTATTTCTAAATACTCTGAACATTCATCAGTAGCAGCCTGGTGAGGTAAACTGTGATACATTTTATATCATGATGCAGCAACTGGAGAACACGTCACTATTGGTTGACTAAAAGTTCTTTCTTGGGCGTCAGAGAGAAGCAGGGAATATTGTGCGATCTAACTTTCCTACTGCAAGTGACCACAAAACCAAATAAATGTCCCTAACTATTCACTCATGACAGTGAAGCTGGGAAACAAGCATGAAAGGCTGAATTCCAAATTGTTAACATTTCCCCCTGGGTCCAGGGTCGTGTAAAGGACAGGGTGAAGGGGACGTAAGTAAACAGAAAGTTTGAAGATCAGGGGAAAGTTGTGTATAATATTTAAAAGGTATGGATAATAAAAATCTATTTCTATAAAATGTGGGCTGCAGATCTGGATGCGCCCAAAGACATGGGAAAGTTCAGTCGCATGAATATTAACGAAGACCATTAAGGGGGGCAGGACTGGGTTATTTTATCTTCTACTTTCTTCCTTATAATTTTACAAGTTGCATGACTTTCTAATAAACGAGAATGCATTATTTATGCATCCGACTTACATATTCAGAAAGGCCACGAGGCTTTATTTTAATGTGGGGGGGTCAATAATTTTTTGCACGTATTTAGGTGCCATTAAAGCGAATTTGCCTGTAAGGCAAGAGGAGAGAGCCGCCTGTGCTTTGAAGGGGAGGCCCAGCAGGCAGGGAGGCTGGAAGTGGGCAGGAGGCCTGGACTCCTGGAGGCTGAGGAGCCCTACCCTGAAAGGGCTTCCCTGTGACAGGGGAGAGCCGGAGAGGGCTTGAATTTGGGAGATGGTGGCAGTGCTAGTGGTAGTGGTGGTGATAGAGAAGGGGAGGAGGAGGAGGAAGAGGAGGAAGAGGAGGAGGAAGAGGAGGAGGAGGAGGAATCATAGTGCTACTCAAGCACACTGCTTTGGGAATGGCAGAACCTAGATGGATGGCAGAGCATGGCTGCTCACATACTTGTGGCAAGCTAGATCTTGTGCTGAGATAAGCATGTATGTGGAGGACATAAAAAAGGACATATTTTGTGTGTGTATGTAAGTATGTATGTTCATGTATGTAAATGTGCACATATGGTATGGATGCAAAAGCATGTGTGTGTATATGTGCATGTGGAGGTCAGAGGTCAGCTTCAGGAATCACTCCTCACCACCTCGTTTGAGACAGATCTCCTCATTGGTATGTTGCTCTAATTCGGCCATGCAGACTGGACAGCAAGCCCCGAATATCTTCCTGTGTCTGCTTTCCCAGATCAGAGGTGACAAGCACACACCGCCACACTGGCTGGGGGGGGGGCAGATAGGGGTGGGGGCGGGGGAGGATGGTTCCTCAGGGTCAAACTTGGTTCTTCATACTTCCACAGCAAGCACTTTGCTGGCTGAGCTATGACCTCAGCCTCAGCTCTGGAACTATATCTAAGGCAAAGAAAATAGAATGCACCCATAGGACCAAGGAGGGCTGTGTGCGCCATGCTTGACCTTAGCACACTGGCAGGATGAAGCTCTGTTGACTGGGTGAACACCGGAGCAGAGGAGCATTACTACAACCTCCTTCTTGGAGGCTGGGCCTGGTGGTGCACACCTTTAATGTCAGCATTTGGGAGACAGAGGCCGTCAAATCTCTGAATCTGACGCCAGCCTGGTCTACAGATTAAGTTCCAGAACAGATATCTATGTCTATGTAGAGAAACCCTGCTTTGAAAATCCAACCAATCAACCAACCAACCAATCAACCAACTAATCAAAAAGGTCTTCTAGGGCTTAAAATATAATAAAACTTAGTGGTAGAGGAAGCATGTATGTATGAGTTCCTATGTTCAATTCCCAGTACCACCTCTGAGAGAGAGAGAGAGAGAGAGAGAGAGAGAGAGAGAGAGAGGCAGAGACAGAGAGACAGAGACAGAAACCACAGAGCCTTTTATTTAATACAAACCATCTTTAAATCGACCCACATTTGGAATCTCTATCATTCCTCTACTGGTCCGAGTTTCAGTCCCCTAGGCTACTAATTTAGGGTTTTTCAAAATCAGCACCCATTCCTTCCATTCTAGACTACACAAAGGGGCCAGAAGACACCAACTGAACAGGTTTGGGACCTTGGTTTACCCCCACTGAATTCTCCACCAAATGTTTCAGTGTTTGCTCTATAGCCCAGTTGAATTTTACAGCCATCAGTGTAACTCAGTCCTTCTGAATGGGAAGGATTAAGACTTCTAAAGGGAGTCTAACGACAGGACTCTGTGAAGACCAGTGCTAGGCTGGGGCAGGGGTGGGACCAGCAAAATAAAATGAGGTACACAGAATCAGGAAGGAGCGATAGTTCTCTAAGCTTAAGGGGTGCTGCTCTTTAAATGTTTCTTTCTTTCCCTGGTAGTCCCACTGGAGCTCCTTCCCCCAGTACCAAATTTAACTAAATTAGAAATAACACCATTAAAGGCAGAATTAGGTCAAAATTAGGTCAGTCATGTTGGAACCTGGGGAAATATACCCAATGTCCTTGTAAGATGAGGTTCTTCAGAGAGAAGAGGACATGAAGTCACAGTGGAAAACTTCCATCCGTGATCCAGAGAGGCCAGCACTCTTCTGTCCTACACTGACATGATAAGATGTCAGCTCTGCTGACACTGGGGCCTTGAACTACTGCTGCCATCAGAACTGTGTGTGTATGAGTGTGTGTGTGTTTGTGCATGAATATGTGTGTGCATGTGAATGTGTGTGTGTGTCTGTGTGTGTGTGTGTGTGTGTGTGTGTGTGTGTATGTGAAGAAGAGAAAGATGTGTAAAGATGTCTGAAGGAAAGGGGACCAGTGACTCCTGGCTCGGGTGTGGATTGATCTTGAAGGAATACCGAGAGAACATAGGGGGTGAACCTGACTCATGATGAAAGTCCTCCCTCCGTGAGACTGAAGGGATAAATGTGTTCTTAACGAGACAATAAAACAAGTGGAGATGAAAAATCCCACAGTGGATTAAAATTGAAATCACAAAGAAAAAGTTTACATTCTTTGTTCGTTGGTTCCGTACGTTAATATCTGGACAATTCTAGGCAATGGATAACTGATTTCTACATGTGGCGTTTGCTGGCCTCACTGTGCATGGATCATGCAAATGTGTTATTAGACACATTAGCACAGTTCTTTTCCTTTATGCCACAATAAATGTTGAAAACATTCCCTAGTTGCTTGTAGACGCCATTTACTGTTCTTACCTTATTTGTTTAGATATGCACACATTTGTGGCCATTTCAAATATAGATGAACAGGGATTTTGCTTTATCCTATAATGGTTTGGAAAATTAATCTAGAATAAGATTTGGCAGCTAAAATGCCCTTTAATATGGCATCCACAATGGAATCATTAGTATAGATTAGTAATTCAAGAACACTCGCATGCGTTGAAATCGGCGCGCTAAACACACAAGAATTACATTTGTTTTTATGCCATGAGGAAAGTTAGAAAGGCTCTGAACCAACCACCCCATTTTACAGCCGGAAACACTGAGGCCCAATGTGCTAAGCTCCCTGAATTCACATGAGGAGTTAGTGGGCCAGAATCCAAGATGTCTGCTGCTACAGCCAAGGCCTTGAACTTCTGCTAGCATCAGAATTACGTGTGTATGAGTGTGTGTGTGTTTGTATGTGAATATGTGCACGTGAACACGTGGGGTCTGGACTCAACACTCTGAAATCAAAGCAGCTGGGCTGGAAACATCTTTATTGTACACAGTTACCTAAGGCCACGTTCACTGATGTCTGTGATGCACTTTGAACATTTGAACTTGCTCCCAGCCTCACTACACGGTTCTGTACGTATATAATTTTATCTCTAAAGACTGGGACCCACAAGTGAGAGAAAACTTGGGCCCTAATCTCTTGTTGTCATTATCTCCAGTTGTATCCACTTCTCTGCAAAAGGCAGAACTTCCTTCTTCTTCATGGATGAAAAGAATTTTATTTTTGTATAAACAGAATGATCTCTTCCCATTCCTCTGGTGCTGGACAATTACGCTGGTCACACAACTTAGCTATTGCGAACTGTGTCACAACATGTCTGTGACATGTTGGCTTGGAATGTTTTCTGTAAATTCCTAGCACTGTTGTAGCCAGGAAATAAAGTCATATTGCAGGTCCATTTTTAGGTTTTTGAGTAGCCTCCATATGGATTTCCAAAGTAGCTGTTCTACTGTAGCGTAGTGTGTGTGAGTTTCTATGTCTTACATGTATGTATAAACCCATTCCATGTATGTGTATGTATATGCTCATCCCATGCACGTTTATGAGATCATGACATGTATATATATATAAGGCCATTACAAGTATGTATGTGTATAGGTCATTGCATGTAAGTCTATATACTCATTACTTGTATGTCTATACATTCATTACATGTATGTACACAGAACATTTACATGCACTTGAATGGAGCATTTAAAGCAACCATGTTTTAAAAGCCTTTGCTTTATACTGGCTTCACCTGCCAAGAAGAAACAGTGGTAGGGAAAGGGGGCTCCTGAGTTCCCATGGAGAGGCTAGCAAAGCGGGAGGTTGGAACCATAGTCTCCAGCTCGAGACAGCTCAGGAGAACGACGCTATCTCCAGGGACAGTGCACACCCTGCTCTTGGGAGGCGCCTCCTGAAGACTCAGAAGGGAAGGTGTGAGAGGAATAGCTCCTGCTTTCTAGAATGCTCCCTAGCAGCCACTGCTCTGAAGATGCTCACCGACCTCTATTTGTAAGTTGTGTTACTAACAGTCTTTTGTTCCCCTTGATGAGAGAAAGAAAGAAAACCCAAATGTCCTTTCTCTGTTCATATTAACAAGATGACTGACATCTTTACTCTCTCTTCACACTGCCTCATGTAGTACTCACTCACCTCACACTGTCTCCTGTAGCAGTCTCTCACCTCACACTGTCTGTTGTAGCAGTCACTCACCTCACACTGTCTGCTGTAGCAGTCACTCACCTCACACTGTCTCCTGTAGCAGTCACTCACCTCACACTGTCTGCTGTAGCAGTCACTGTCCTCACACTGTCTGCTGTAGCAGTCACTCTCCTCACACTGTCTCCTGTAGCAGTCACTCTCCTCACACTGTCTGCTGTAGCAGTCACTCTCCTCACACTGTCTGCTGTAGCAGTCACTCTCCTCACACTGTCTCCTGTAGCAGTCACTGTCCTCACACTGTCTGCTGTAGCAGTCACTGTCCTCACACTGTCTGCTGTAGCAGTCACTCTCCTCACACTGTCTCCTGTAGCAGTCACTGTCCTCACACTGTCTGCTGTAGCAGTCACTCTCCTCACACTGTCTGCTATAGCAGTCACTCTCCTCACACTGTCTCCTGTAGCAGTCACTCTCCTCACACTGTCTCCTGTAGCAGTCACTCTCCTCACACTGTCTGCTGTAGCAGTCACTGTCCTCACACTGTCTGCTGTAGCAGTCACTGTCCTCACACTGTCTGCTGTAGCAGTCACTCTCCTCACACTGTCTGCTGTAGCAGTCACTGTCCTCACACTGTCTGCTGTAGCAGTCACTGTCCTCACACTGTCTGCTGTAGCAGTCACTCTCCTCACACTGCTGTAGCAGTCACTGTCCTCACACTATCTGCTGTAGCAGTCACTCTCCTCACTCTGTCTGCTGTAGCAGTCACTCACCTCACACTGTCTGCTGTAGCAGTCACTCACCTCACACTGTCTGCTGTAGCAGTCACTGTCCTCACACTGTCTGCTGTAGCAGTCACTGTCCTCACACTGTCTCCTGTAGCAGTCACTCTCCTCACACTGTCTGCTGTAGCAGTCACTCACCTCACACTGTCTGTTGTAGCAGTCACTCTCCTCACACTGTCTGCTGTAGCAGTCACTCTCCTCATACTGTCTCCTATAGCAGTCACTGTCCTCACACTGTCTCCTATAGCAGTCACTGTCCTCACACTGTCTGCTGTAGCAGTCACTCTCCTCACACTGTCTGTTGTAGCAGTCACTCTCCTCACACTGTCTCCTGTAGCAGTCACTCTCCTCATACTGTCTCCTATAGCAGTCACTGTCCTCACACTGTCTCCTGTAGCAGTCACTGTCCTCACACTGTCTGTTGTAGCAGTCACTGTCCTCACACTGTCTGCTGTAGCAGTCACTCACCTCACACTGTCTGTTGTAGCAGTCACTCTCCTCACACTGTCTCCTGTAGCAGTCACTCACCTCACACTGTCTCACTGTTAATTCTCTCAGCTGAAGGACAGTGAAAAGGGTGGATCTTGTGAGGAAAGAAGGGAAGGGTCCTCACAGGAGCTCTGAGTCGTTCATACACTCATACGATTTGCTCAGGGAGAAAATACCTTTCTGACCATCACATGGTGAGCAGGGAATTTCCTAAGGATGGCAGATGAAGACAACTTTGGCATCTGGCTGGGACCACACATCCTTCAGCTCTGAGATAAGAAGCGCATGTTTGTTGTGTATGTCCTCTGTCCTGGGCACTGAGCGAGGAATTGGATGCTGCGCGTGAAAACAGAGCTCTTTGGCTGAATGCAGGTCTGATGAGTTGGGTGGCTTGTGTGGTACCTGTATTCATACATCCTCTGATGTTTGAGGCTAGCCCAGCTGTGATCAAGGGCAGACAGCAGGGCGAGCTTCAAATGACCAGTGTTCTGTTCAACATTTCCTCAAGATCCTGCTTGCCATGATCTTAAAATAATATTTTAAATTGCTTTTGATATGAATGCTTCTTATCTACTCTAAACCTTGAAGCCTCATTCATGATTCATTACTCTTGCTATTAACATTGTACCAATATTCACATTGTGTGTGTGCATACATGTATGTGCATGTGTGTGCACGCACACACGTGATGTATGTGCACACACGGGCCCATGTGTGTGAGTAGGCCAGAGGTATGCACTGCATATTCTGCTCTAACATTCTCTTGCTGTAGGGTCTCTCGCTGAACATAGAGCTAGACCTGTGGCCAGTGAATGCCAGCAATGCACCGTTTGCCCCCATCCACACTGCTGGGCCTGGATAGAACACCAAGCTTCTTATGTGGGTTCTGAGGTTTTGAACCACAATCTTCAGACTTAACTGCTGAGCCATCCCCTTAGCTGCTGAGCCATCCCCTCAGCCTTTGACATGTTCTCTTAGGTGTCTTGTTCTGTTGGGATTTCTTATGGGTTTCTATTAGTTAGAGTGATTTGAAATAATGTTGCAAGGAGTCTTTCTGCTGTGTAAGGTGTATTCTTCATGCCATGTGTGTGCAGAGATAACATGCATTTCACCACAAAGAAATCTGTTCCCATTTTACAGAGGAAACAATTTCCATAAACTAAGTATTGAGAAATTTGTGTAGACTATCAGCAAGATTCTGGTGTCAGACTTGGACATTTGGCCCAAAGATTCTTTCTTCTGCACAGAAATCCCTGGCAGTCTGGGCAGCCTTCCCGGAGGCCTCCTGGGACACAGCACTGGCCGAGGTCTAAGAACGTCCCAGTGACTAGGAGACACACCTGTCTCCAGCAAGAGCGCCATGCTATGTAATTCTCCACGGTTGCCTTTAACAGGTGCACTTGTTAAGTTTTATTAAAACAGGGTCTTGTTTTGTAGTCCAGGCTGACTTCAAATTTATAATCCTCCTGCCTCAGCGTCCCAAGTGCTAGGATCGCAGGTGTGTTCCAGCCTTCCTGGCCTCTGCTTATGAAGAAGGACCATATTATACAGCCCAGGCTGGCCTGGAATTGCTATAAGCTTGTTTTGCCAGGGACCATTTGAAGTTTAATTAATTTAATGATAAACTAATAGTGATTATGATTTACTATATGCAAAGAACAGAACAAAGCACTTTAATCAAAGTAAAATGTATGTCGATGTGTGTATGTGAGTCTGTGTGTCTTTATATGTGTGAATATATGTGCGTGTGTCTGTCTCTGTGTGAATGTGTATGTGTACACATGCGTGTGTGTTGGGGGGCTTATATCCTTTATCACTAAAACATGTTAGAAACATGAAGTTTATGAATTGAATTTTAACTATAAACTTAATGGCGTAGTTTAGTATGCACTGGCTAAAACCACTGGGCATCAATTTATGAGGGAGCCAGGGCTCGTACAAATGACTCATCACCCTAGTTAGACTCTTCCTGGGATCAGGCAACGGAGATGATTAAATGGATAAAATACAGATTGGACTCTCACTTGTCATATGACGCTGCAGACAGCAAGGAGATGAGCCCTGATATGGAAAGAAGCCGGCAGAATTAGTGGGGGAGCTGGCCTCAAGGCATCGGAAGCAACCAAATTAAACGGGCCGCTTGCAGGCACAAGTCTACTGTGGGCTAATTTGTTTCCTGCGAAAAGAAAAAAAAAAAAGTACCACAACTCATTTTTGTGCTCTTAAATTTTAAACAGGCGTGGGTGTAATTGCATTTCCCTCCTCTTAAGATTGTTGCTTGGGCAGAGGGGCTTGTGGGAAAGAAAAGGAAGGAGGGACAGAGAGAGGAGAAAGGAGAGAGGGAGGAAGGGGGAGAGAGAGAGAGAGAGAGAGAGAGAGAGAGAGAGAGAATTGCAGCTCATCCGGTTTTTTTCAGGGCCATTAAGAGCACCCCACCGGCCAGTTAAGCAGGGACGATGTGTTTCATCTGAGTATCTTCTGTTTGAAATGTCAGTGTTGGCTTTTTTCTGAGGAAATCCCAACTTCCATTTCCTTTCATCTCTGAGGCTCTGTGAGAAGCTGTAGTTTAAAGGCACTTTGGGCCAATTGATTAAACACTGACCTCATTTGCAGGCTCGGCCCAGACAGGGTGGAGAAAGCAGGAAGCGCGTTTGCCCGGCCACGCTCGCCCTTCCCTGACAAGATCTTTATTTGTCCACCAAACAGTTTCTGAAGGTTTGTCGCATGTCACACCTGGGGAAGCAGGGAGATGGACTACGGGCTATTGAAAGAGATCAGGAGGCTGGGTGGGGAGAGCTGTGCTGTGGTTTCGGGGGTTCCACGGGTAAAGTAAAAGGGGAGTCAGGAGTGGCCTCTGCAGGCCAGGCTGACAAGGAAGCAGAGACCAGAAGGCTAAGCGGAAGTGAATCCAACTGAAACAAGAATATGCCCAGGTCCTGAGGCAGAGAGTCGTTTGGGGATGCATGGGGGGAGGGGGGGCATGCACGTGTGCACACACACACACACACGGCTAGGGAGTGTGAGACTGGAAGAGGAAGAGGAGATAAGAGAGGGAATGTTGCAGAGAGTTTTTGACAACAGACCCTATCACAAGCCTGGGGAGTTTGTCTTTTGAACTGGTTAAATTATGAGTCATTGATAAATTTTGAACAAGGAGATCAAATAATCTGGTTTGTGTCATAGACTTTTATTCCACATAAGAAAAGAAAATGAAACCATGGCATTTTCAAGAGAATAAGTGGGACTGGATGTCATTCTGTGGGAAGAGCCAGACACAAACAGATTCCATGTATTTTCTCTCACTTGTGGACTCTAAAATAAAGCTGCACGGCTGTTAACATGCGACACACGTCAAAAGGGCGCCTCAAGGAAGGCGAAGGAACCTTTAAGGGAGGTGAGAAGAGGAGGAGGGAGTCAGGGCACTCATGGCTTTGTGGTCCATGCACTGTTTGGGTGTGAGGTACGTAGACAGAAATGTCTACTGGGGATTTAAAATCCAAAACATTCACACCCCACACGCCCGTGGTTGGGATTGCTGCTTATCTTTCCCTCACACATATGAACATTTATGTCTGATAACTGGGAGGTAAGATGCTGACTCTGCACACACCTGCACATGCAGACATGCATACACACACTTGCATACAGGTGCACACACATGCACACATATGCACATATACACATATGTACTGTACACACACAAGTGCAGACACATATGCACTCAGGCATGAGCACACAAGTTCATACAGGTATACACATATGCATACACATGCATGTGCACACACATGTACTGTACACACACAGGTGCAGACACGCATGCACTCAGGTATGTGCACACACTTGCACACAGGTGTACACACGTGCAACGCACAGTATAATTTGTTCTATTTCAATCACATTTTTTCAACCTTCATAATATTTGTCCTCACCATGCCCTCTGGAGCCCTTGTGGCTACCTTCTCCTTCCCGGCTGCCTCCCACCTCCTCCCCAGAGTGACAAGCATCCAGGCCCTGATCACTTAGCACAGGTGATGGATGAGTATTGAATGGGGCAAGCCAGCAGCTTGCATCAGGGACATGTTACTCACACCCTGAGCCTCTCTAAGTGAGACTTGAAAGCAGGAGTGTCATGTGTGTGTGCAAACACTCTTTTCCACGCTGTACAGAGAGAGGCCAGGCTTCAGCTGGACACGAGGGCTGACTAGCAACCTGTGAAACACTGGGAGCTCTTCACACTAGTATGGTTGCCCGCTCGACCAGGGGGCTGGAGATTCACATCCTGAAGGCCCCTTCACTTAATCAGCCAGGTCTTTGACACGTGTGCGATTCCATAGTTATTTTGGTGTGGTATTGATTTTATATTGGACTTGGGGAGGCAGTCTTATGCCAGAGCATGTATCAGGTGACATTTCTGAACAGATGTCCAGAAACCACTGCTCTCCGTCCGAGCACAGGCACAGGCAGGCAGCCCCGGCCTTCAGAGCCTCTTCTCTGAAACAGGTTAATAACTAGCAGTGATGGCCACAGCCGTTTCCAGAGGTCCTTTGTGTTTGTTCATTTTATGCTTAGCTGGTGTTTCACAGAGAAATCTATTTGCTGTTTAAAACTATGTTTAGGGGTAGGCAGCAGAATGAAGAAATCCGTGAGTGCGGAATGATGGGTTTGTGGCCAGCTAGGCTCCCCAGCTCTTCCCTGATTCTTGCACACAAAGAACGCATTGTTTTTGCAGCCATTATGGGGCTGCCCTGCTCTGCGGGGCTCTAGGGAAATGGCTATAGATTGCAGCCGAAAAGTCCATCAGGCGCATCACGTGTGACCCCACTGTTCCCAGGGAAGAACGCACTGGGACACTTCGCCTGAGTAGACAGATTTTCCAAATGTTTTAAATCAGTTTTGAGACAAAAAAAAAAGAGGAAGACGCTAAGAAATGGGTTTGGCCTATAAGCTCGAGCATGCTGCGCCCATTTCTCTGGAACGCACGCCTCAGGAGCTTTCGTGTAGGTGGGGGGGGAGGGGGGTTGGGGGGGCACCTGAAGAGGCACGGTGGGGGGGCGCGGCGTGTGTGAGCACCGCAACAATTAAGTGTCGATTGAAGAAAAGCAAGCAAGAAAAGATGGCCCCGCGTTTGTACAATAGCTCAGGGGCTCTTCATTTTGGGGCATAAAGACAGAACAGAGAACGTTGTTTTCTTTTTAAAGCCCCTTTAAAAATGGTAACTGCGCCCCACTCTTGTAGATGTATTACTTATGACATCCCGGTTTTCATCCGTTCATGATTTTACATTAGAGTTAAATCTCTGCAGCTTGAATCTCACGGCTGAGTTAGCCAGAGCCCATAAAATATTGAAACCTTTAGAGCAGCAGCCAGCCAGGTTGAGAGAAGTTCATGTCCAAAGCTGAGCTTTAGATGCTGAGACATCCCAATTGGAGTGTAGTACAGGAAAAAAGCACTGATAAAATTTTCATAAAAATGAGCTAAGGATATTGCTAGCATGCTTCTCGGCATCTATATGAAAACTTAATCTGAGCTAATGGAAAGGATATGAAAGCCTTTCTCAACTCAAACACGGCCGATGCGTGATTCATAAATTATTGTCAGGGAGACAGTCAGCTCCCAGATTTATTCTCTTTTGGGTAGAAATGACCCGACAAAAACTGGGTCTTTTTGACCTTTAGTGCCGGGAAATTTTACAGTAGAACTGTCAATATAACCAAGTAAACTGGTCATTTCTCTGAACAGCAACAAAACACCCACATAAACTCCACACAAGCTAATATTAACTGGGCCTGCTAGGTTACCGACCGCATGTCCGGAGAAGCAAGACCAAGCGTCTGAGGCTGTCTTGCACCGAGAACAGAGGCAACCCTGTCTGCATCCATCTCCGGCGTGGCATCTACCACACATCTTACCTTCACCCTTTGAGTGGTAAGAAGCATGTGGTTATGCCTTCATCACCCTGTAAATCAAGAATCATTCATTTATTGTCATGAGACTAGCATGCTGCCTGCTCTAAATGTTGTCATTAGCAGCTCCGTTTTAAAAATTAAAAAGAGGACTTGGCTCGTGTCGTGAACAGTAATAGCAAAAGTGCTATCAAATGGTAGACACAGCTCAGATGAATATAAAGACTGCAGCTTGGCCGATATATGGTACGGAAGTTGCACCAAGCTTTCAAATCAGGAGTACATGATATATGTCCTTTTAATCCCATTTTTATTTATCTAGGAGACATTGTGTAGGTGACCCCACAACAAAAGGCTAAGCAGTATAGAGAATTTAAAGATGGGAACCTAAATGGCGGTGTGTGTTAATAACCCTTGGGATAGAACCATCAAGTTTGAAACTGAAAATGTTCTAAAAGGTAGTTTAGGTCTTAGGGTCTTAGTCCCGCCCATGGAGTGGTCAGCTGACCTAGATAACACAGGCTTAACAGTGATCTTTACCAATGCCAGTGGCATGTGCTTAACCAATAAGAAATTAGGAACCACACCGTGTTGGTTCCTCATCGCACTGACCCCTACAGTCGAGTTACCCTGTGGCGCAGGCCTGCATAGCTGTACCTCCTCCGAATGCCTCTTGTTCCTTGGCTCTGCTGTTGTACAGACCTTTGGGCCTAGGTATCTTCCCTTACTAGGACAATTACAAACATTCTCCCTGCCTTTCTCCATAAGTCAATCTTCCTTTCTGTCACCATATGATCACATCACCTATGGGCTTTAAAAGCCTTTTGTGGACCCTCATTTTTCACAGAACTAAGTTCAAATTCATCAACATCTATATACAGGCCTTACCATCTGACCCTTACAGGTGTCCTCCAGGCCAGTCTCCCTTCAGCAGTGCTCTAGTTCAGGTCATGTGTGTTCAACCTTGGCTGTGCATTAAATTGGACTGTGGGTAAAGTTTTGATCAAATACCAAAGATTGGACCCAATCCAAGATTAGCTCATTGAGAATGTTGGGTAGTACAGGATCATGGTAACACAGAGACTTGTAAATGTCACCAGGGTGAATCTAACACAGAGCCAGACCTGGAATGATTATTATGGGAGTCCTAGGTCCCTTCCTCTTCTTTGAAGACTCATGAACATTCAATCTCCATTTCGAGATGGTAATATATCTTGAAATCCCAATCCCTTCACCTAAATCTAGAAAAAAAGACAGATACTAATATTGAGAGTGCTGTTCTCAGAGTAATGAGAAGGTTGGGAAATTGCAAGATTTAAAGAATGAGATATAACTGTGGTCCTACTGAAAGAAAGGACTCCAGTAGGCTGGAGGGACAGAAAAAGTATTTGGTAGACATCTTATCTGTTTTGATTCATGTTTTAATATCAGCCCAGAAAATAGTCCTAGGCAATAGTGGGGTTTGGGTTAATGTTTTCTAAGAGAAAGAATTAAGTTTGAGGTGACACAGGGGGTTGTGTTTTTTTTTTGTTTTGTTTGTTTGTTTGTTTGTTTGTTGTTTTCTTTACCACGAACCCACCTTAATATTGAGTCAATCTACTGCTTAAGGTATCAGCACATTTATGGGCTGCCTATAAACATACTGATTAGTTCCCAGAGCACGACTTGGCCGTTCTCTTCCTGGGAAAACATGTGCAGGTTTCCACACGGATACCAGGCAGCAGTCGTTTATGAGGTGCATTGAACGGCTAAAAAAAAGACTATTATTGCAGGGAGCCTCGAGGGAGTGTAAGATTTGGACTTCCCCAGGGGGAGCTCAGAATCTAGTTTAGGACTGACTTCATAAGGGGAATATAGGAGGAGATCTACTACTGAGCTCATACACGTGTTAGGTGAGGAATTTAGTTGTAAAGGTAAATAGCTCTATTCTCTTGATAAAGAAAAGCAAGAATGCATGTTTGAATGATAAGCACTGTTTTCTCGAGAGGCAGAAAGCTTTACTTTAGAAAGAATTTAGAAGTAGAGTTTCCTTCTGGGACATTTCTGTGCCCTATAATGGTTCCAAGTATAATCTGTTCCAGACAGACACACCAACCATGTGTTCTAAGGACTGTAGAGATGTCTGGAAACAGAAACATTTCAAGGCAGCTGCTGACTGTGTTTTCGAACCCTGGGAGAGGATATTCTGAGACAGGATACACACGCACAATCAGCTGAGCTTGACCCCTTTGTCCGATCCCCTGTAACTCTGATGGAGAC
This sequence comes from Apodemus sylvaticus, assembly GCF_947179515.1. Taxonomy (NCBI): domain Eukaryota; kingdom Metazoa; phylum Chordata; class Mammalia; order Rodentia; family Muridae; genus Apodemus; species Apodemus sylvaticus. Next base: position 3,717,935 of record NC_067482.1, read on the forward strand.
TGGCTCTCACCAGTCCCCATGCTCCAGGCTAGCCCCCATGCACCAGGCTAGCCTCTTTGCAGTGTTCCCTACAGCTTGGAGGCTTCAGAGACTAGAAGGGTGCAGGGCCTGTCACTAGCTTTAAGGATAGGTGTCCAGCCAGCAGGATAGCCGAGTGTCACTGAAGCCAGCTCTGACCCTTAGAGTGCTTTCCTTCAGGACGGTCATGTATAGGAGCCTGGATGGTTTGTGTACTAAGCCCAGGGGTTCAGTCCAAGAGCCAGTGTGCTGTTTAAATCTGAGGGGAAGAAAGCAGGTTCTTCTAATTGGCTTTTCAAAATCATTCCAATGACAAAGCTCAGATCAGAAACACGAAGCAGGACCTTGTCTACTGTTGCATGGGCCATTTCAGAGAAACCATATCCCAAAAAACCAAAAAAAGACAAAACCCTGAAAAACACACTTATAATCCCACAGCTTCAATAGGGTGTACCTTCAAGGGCTGCCGGAGATACAGTCCACTGTGTGGTCTTATCCTTGATCTTTGTGTTACTGGTTGGAAGTAGGCTCACCCATTGATGTCCCCTACCCATGTGGACACATAATTAATTGTATTGATAGCATTTGCCAAACTTCTTAACAGAGGTTCTTATTAAGGTTGTGTTTTAGAAATTAACTGAAGTCAGCCTCTCACCTGAATTAAATAAATACGGAGGTAAAAATCCCTGGGAAGTAGGGTTGTTTGCCTATTCTCAGGCGCCTTCCACCCGCGGCCACATCTCAGGCTATTGGGTCTTGGGTGCCTGTCACCTATAGACTCAGGCTTCTTAAGAGCCGACCTCATTTGCTTTCTTTGTTTTTAATTGCCCGCGCAGCGGCGGGAAAAGGAGGGGAGGAATACCATTACCGCGGCCAAGTTAGCATACATAAACGGCATGCTATATGGAGGCCGTAATAAGCCACGTGAAGAGAGCCGAGGCAGCCCAGCGTGGAAAGGGAGCAATTTCCTGCCCTACAAATACCACTTCAGGTGCTGCCGTCCGTCTTTCTGTGACTCTCTGTCAAAGTCTGCCCAGAGCACAGGTGTTCAGGGACCCGCCAGGCCATAAGCGTCCGGCTGCGAACCTAGGAGACATCCCCAGGACCTAGGAGTGCGCGTTCAGCTGCACTGATTCACTCAGGAACGCTCCTTCAGGGAATTTCTCCTTCCCTCGCTTTGCGCTCCCATCTCCTTTCTTGTCATCTTTAAAAATCCATTAAAGATCACGCAGGCGCTTTTCTGCAGCCTCAAATTCTGAGTTACTACTGCTTAATAAAACGCGCGCTCTCAGCGCGCTGCTCTGGTCTCCTTTGTGCTTTTAAGGCTTGGAGACCACGAAGACTTAATTAGAGGTGCTGGTCACAGGTCAAGAAAGCAAAAGAATTCTCTGGAAAAGTCAACCGTTTCCTTTCTGGGGATCTAAAATGGCTACTCGGCTCCCAGTCCACGGCTTATCAGAATGGGAAGCAGAGTTAAAATGCACTTTCCTACCTACCTACCATTTCCCCCCTAATTACTGGTTTCAAAGTCTTCCCACCGCCAAGGTTAAGCGTTTATTGTCAACACCCGCTGAAGGCTTCAGGAAAGTAACTCAGCTTTTAATTTGTTTACAGATCCAATTTCCAAGGGTGCTCCTTCCTCTGCCGTGCACAGTCTCTTCTGAAATCTTGCCGGTAATTTGTCTTTCCTCCCACAGAGTCCTCTGCCTACACCCTTCTGCACAGCGATTCCTTGCATAATCCGCAGGCAGCCTTCTCTGCGATGCAGAAAGATTATATCCAAATGCCACCTCGCCGATCAGATCTTATTAATTCAGATTTGTCTGTCCTTTCGTGTGGCCGCTGCTTTGCCTTGGGTATGATCATAACAATACCTCACCTGTCACATTTCCATGTACCTCCTCACCTGGAAAACTGCTCTCCCTTATTTATTTATTTATTTATTTATTTATTTATTTATTTATTTATTAACCATGCTGTGTGAGGTTGCCAATTACAGCACAATAATTGAACTTTTATTGTCAGCCTTCACATATATTTTTATTACAGTTTATATCCAGTTGAACAATCATCAAAACATGGGCTGTGTGGTAACCGACTCTTTCAAAGCCGGCTTCTCTGTCTCTCTCATCTGTGAAACATTATGTCCTCTTTCCCATTGTCGGTCAGTTTCTATTTGGTAGCTTCAGTAAGTAATGTCTTGAGATAGTCTTGTTTATGTAGGGATTTTAATATCAGGCGATACTGTGTGGGTCTCTGAGACAACGCCTGGATATCATGGGCTTGGGAACGTGAGTTCAGCATGACATTTCTGGTGACCAAATATTTGCGTGCATGTATTCAACAACAAGGTACAATGTTTTCGAAACATTTTTATTCTTCTAGGGAGACCCAAAGGGTGGCAGATGTCAAATAGAGATTTTTGCTTTTTAAATAATATAGATGGATTTCTGTATTCATCCAGTTCTTTCTGTAGCTTTGAAAGCTGCCTGAGTAGCTTTTAAGTTTCCTTGGTCTAGGGCTTTAGTGGTCTGCTTTAGGTGACCATTCTGAATTAGAAGACTACCTCCTAAGTGCTAGATAATGAGAACAAATGATACAGTGCAAGAAAGCCTGTCCCTGCTCAGTGTGCACGCCATGCTCCCCATGCTGTGCTCCCCTTGCCGTGCTCCCTGTGCTGTGTCCCCCCACCGTGCTCCATGTGCTGTGCTCCCCATGCCATGCTCCCTCTGCCATGTTCCCTATGCCATGCTCCCCATTCTGTGGTCCCCATGTTGTGCTCCCTGTGCTGTGCTCCCTGTGCTGTTCTCTCTAAGCATGTTCTTTGGGGAAGAGAAAGTTACAGAGGGGAAAAAACCATGCTGTGCTCCCCGCAGGAAGAGGAAGTTACAGAGAACAAGCCCCATTCTTATTGGCCCGGAAGCTGTCAGCAACGTCTTTTCGCATAATTAAACTGGATATGTTTTAGAAAAAAATGAAAAGACAAAGCTACACTGTTTGTTGCAGACAGTATTCCATGGCATTATCAATCACGGGATCCAAGCTCTGCATATTAATTGGGGGAAGGTGCTAATTTAGTGCTTTAAGCTCTATTCACAAGCCTGTTTACACGCCTTGTTCCACCTGGACCTGTTTGGAGGTTTGTCAAAAACCTAACAAGCAGAAAAATATTGCATTTGAAAACACACATGCATGTTTAATTAAGCCAGAGCCACCGAATGCCCCTCGATATATTTAGCTGTTGAGGTTTAGGCGCCATCAGGGTATCAAGCATTATCACCTTTTGAAGTATTGCCGAGTCTTTAATATTTAAAGCAGACTGTAATAAAAAATTCTAGCAGACCCCAGAAGATTAAAGACACATTATAAACGTGACAGTTTGTAAATGGAACACTGGTATTAAAGGGTCCGTCTGATATTTCACAGCATATTTTTCAGGTGTACACTAAATTATGAATACAATTAAAGAGCTGTAATTATTCTCTAAGAGTGGACAGCACATTTAAATGCCTGTGATATTTGCAACTGGCTTCGAATAGCTTTTCACAGCAGTGCAGTCTGAATGGGCGAATCTTCCTAGCTGGGGTCAACCGAAGTTTGTTTCCAAACTTTTAAGACAGGGTTGGGTTTTATGTAGCCTAGGTTGGCCTCAAAGTCACTATGTAGCTGAAGCTTGAATTCCTGATCCTCTGCTTCTGCCTTCTTGGTGCTAAGTGTATGGTGCTAGGTGATGTATGTCACCTACACACACACACACACACACACACACACACACACACACATATACATACATACACACATATACCAGTGTCCGGTTTATCAACTAAAATTCCTGGCATCTGTTAAGACGTCTCTAGCTCCATCTGAAGGGTGCCCTTCAGGAGCCCAGGGCTGAGTCTCCCAGTTAAGTCTGCATGAGTTAACTGCAAGCCAGTATGCTGCAAACGATCCACAGACCCGAGGTTGATGCCCACTTCATGTGTTCTAACTGCTTTGTTTGTAATCATAGTTCAACAGGATGCCCCGTGATTTTCACATTTGCTGATATTAATCTGACCAGAAATTGGCAATGCCCAGCCCAGAGTAAGTTCAAAGGAAATCTTCTGACACGAAGAGGCCATTCAGTGAGTTATAAATATACAGCCACGTACGTATTCTAACTGTTAAACACTTTCATTAGGTGAATTTTTCTGCAAACTGAATTTAGCATGGTTGTGCCAAATCTGTAAAACCAAGGGTAAAGTATGCTCCTTGGGCTTCTGGCCAAGAATGTATATCATATTGTGGTTTTGGTTTGGGTTTTTTAGTTATTTTCTAACCTTACATGTTGCTGTTATTAAATATCTGGCCAGGTGACATAAACGTTTATTCCAGCTTATCGTCCCAGGCGAGAGAGTCTGCGATGTAACAGGAGTGTGAGGCTGACTGGACACACGGCAGAGAGCATCAGGGAACAAGAGAACAGGAAGGGACCCCAGGATAAAAAGTTTCCTCCAGCAACTCTCCGCCTCCTACTGTAGGTCCTGCAACCTTCCCAAGCATGGCGGTCAGCTGGGGAATGAGCATTCAAACTTAGGCACCCAGGTGTGACATTTACATCTAAACCATAATGACCCTCAGATGTGTCTCTGTAGAGTATGGTAGGACTGGCCTTTGACTACTGTTGGTGTGTTCTCAGGGACTTAGGAGACTTGAATGGAGTTGCTAGACTTCAGTTGACCTTAGACTCAACATCTACTAAGTGGAACAAATAATGCTTTTGTTGTTATTGTTGTTTTGAGTTAAATGAAAGAATGAATGACAGGACTTTGCTCATAGAAAATACAAGAGAATTGCTTACTATGGAATAACCTTACACTAGGGAAGACAGAGTCCATTAGAGCACAGCCTCCCCACGGGTTAACCTGGGGTATCTTATCTGACCCAGTCACACCTTAGTTTCTCTATCTATATAATAACGGTACTTATCCAGCAGAGATGTTATAAGGACTGATAGATTATTATGCTTAAAATGCTTGAAAGTGGCTATGCATACAACAAGCAGTGCTGCAGCATGGAACCAACACCAGCATGCCTGAGAAGGAAGGCTTCTCTGCAGAGCTCCTTGTAATGGTTGTATCTTTGTGACTCAGACAGATGTCTTCGGAAGAAGCCTGGAGAGCATGTGCTGTTGCATTACAGATTTCCCCAAAGTCAATGGTATATGCAGGTGTTGTCCCCAATACTCAGCTGGGGACACATGCTCCAGGAGCTCCAGTGAGACTCTGAAACACAGACAGCACTGACCCACGTAGTCCAGTCTCAAAGACACTGTACAAGAAGAACCTGTGAGTTTTAGATAATGCCTCAGGGCTCATGGTGGATTCCCCAAAATCTGAAACACCAGTACACTATGGGGAAACTTGTCTTGTTGTCTAGACAACTAAGCTTCTCGGACAATGGCCTCAGGAGGATCTGGTAGCGGTTCTTCAGCACTCTGGTGAGTTCCTGAGGCTTCTTCTGGTCCCCATTAGATAACTTGCTAATTGCAAACCTGCCTGGTTTGCACAGAAACCAGGAAAGTCAGATGGGACCATTGACAGGATGGGAAGACTGGGGAGCAATCAAGGGAGAGTCAGGGAAATGGGGAGCTCTTAGGGAAGGAGAGGAAGGTAAATACAGAAGAATGTGGGAGGAGGTCAAAGTGACAAAGTCACAAGGAATCTTGATATTAAATATCCACCGTGATAAGCTTATAACACACATAATTCATAAAGATATAAATCAACATTAAGTGTTAATGAACTTTTTCTCATCTGAGCTGACAGAGTTCTCTCCAAGAGCCAAAGACCACTCTCAATAGAGAACCCAATGCCAGACAAGACTACCAGCCCTCTTTTGAATGGTTGGCCAGGGCTGTGTAAGAGATTACCAAATTATACAGCCTATTACTGTCGCCCTTGGTTGCACCACAGAGGTGGAAGGTAAGTCTGTTGATTAAGACACGATGTATTTCAGAAACAAGGCTTAGAGAGCCCTGAGCTGGAATTGATGTGAATACCTTCTTCCTGAAAACTAGCTTGCATGGTATCATGCCTCGAGGGAAGCAAGCAACAGTCCTATCCAAGTAAGACATCTATGAACCACATCAATGGCCAGTATGGCATGCTAGCCCTAAGGGTGTAGTAGTGGCACACATGCCTTGGTGGTAACCAACAGCTCTCTATTGGACTTAAGACCTGATGAACAAGAGGGGAACTATGCCTAGTATTGAAAACAAAGCTAACTACTCAAGGCTGGGGAAATCATAATCATTTGAGGATAATCTACAACCACTAATTTACTAAGCCAGCATAATCCCTAACAATAATCTATAAACTTTTGTTAATTATATCCACAGATGAGTGTAGCTTTCACCTCCCCATCAAGGAAATGTCTCTTTGTAAAGATAGAGACCACTACAGAAGACCACAGCCAATCCAAACATAGAGCCCTAGAGCCCTCAGTGGATACTTCTATAAAACGCTCCTTTGCCTAAGATTCCAGAAGAGGGGACAGAAAGACTGGAAGAGCCAGAGGATCAGGGAATTCGCTATGAGACCGTGTCTCCTGACAAAGTCCAAAGCAAGGCCCATAAAATTTCACCGACATGCCTGTTCCAGCATGAACTGAACAAGTACCACACCCAGGGACATGTCGGAGTGAATGGAGAAGCCCCCAGATGCTACACAGGGATCTGCAGGCAGCTGAGGGAAGCTGGGACTAGAAGAGGTGACCTTCACGAAAGAGCACACTAATCGGTGACCCACCAACAAACTGTCTATCCTGAGAAGACACAGGTAGCACTGCATGGGTTGGACAGGTTACCTTTAGGAATAAATACACTTATCCAAATATTCATGCAGTATGATTAATGATAGAAAAGGCATGAACGTGATGGGGTGGGGAAGGTGCATGGACGGGTTTGCAGGGAGAAAAAAAAGGGAGAGATGTTGTAATTATATTATAATCTTAAAATTAAAACATTTTTTAAAAATGTAAAGTAATGAAGGGACTATCGTTATCACCATTTTACACCTGAGGAAACTAAGGTGCGAAACAGTTATTTAGGTTTTCTCAGGTCTCAGAGCCAGTCAAGGGAAGAGACAGGTCACCACTCAGGCAGTCTAAATACACAGTCCAGAGTCCACAGTGAGATGAAATTTTGACTTCCTTTTTGAATGTGTGTGTTTTCTTCAAAGATACCTTACAAAAGCCAGGCGTGGTGGTGCACGCCTGTAATCCCAGCACTTGGGAGGCAGAGGCAGAGGCAGGCAGATTTCTGAGTTAGAGGCCAGCCTGGTCTACAGAGTGAGTTCTAGGACAGCCAGGACTATACAGATAAACCTTGTCTCTAAAAACCAAAACCCCAACCCCCCCCCCCAAAAAAAGATACCTTACAAAACAGAAGAACTTAAACAGAACTCACAAGGACACTCCCCACCTCTGGTTCAAGCAGTAGCTTAGACTCGAAAATCTAAATGATGGGATGAGGAATTTTATGTAGAGAATAAGTTTTCTTCATTTGGAGAAAAAGACATTAAAATCTAGATCATTCTTTCTTGAGATTCACTGTTACTAGAACTCTTCTGATAGACTCAGACTTCTCAAGCTAAAGCTTTCTGTTGGAAATCATGAAACTAACAAGAGATTTCAATACTAAGTTTGAGGTGCTTATTACATGCTCCAAACTAACTGGTTCCAAGAAATGAGAAACCTGTGTAACGAATTCCACAAAATGATTTGTTGCTTGTTTTTAACTGGGCATTAGGTAGTATCTAGGAAAATGCCAAGGAAGTTTCTATAGTGTCTTAGTCAGGGTTTCTATTCCTGCACAAAACATCATGACCAAGAAGCAAGTTTGAGAGGGAAGGATTTATTCAGCTTACACTTCTATATTGCTGTTCATCACCAAAGTCAGGACAGGAACTCACACAGGACAGAAACTTGGAGGCAGGAGCTGAAGCAGAGGCCATGGAGGGATGCTGTTTACTGGCCTGCTTCCCCTGGCTTGCTCAGCTTGCTTTCTTATAGAACCTGAGACCGCCAGCCCAGGGATGGCCCCACCCACAATAGGCTAGGCCCTCCCTCCTTGATCACTAATTGAGAAAATGCCTTACAGCTGGATCTCATGGAGGCATTTCCTCAAGGGAGGCTCCTTTCTCTGTGATAACTCCAGCTTATGTCAAGCTGACACACAAAACCAGCCGGTATATATAGCAACCCAGAAAAAGAAAGTTACAAAATAGCATAATAATTCGTCCTTGAGTTGAGTGGTTTGTTTATGCAGCAAAAGCTTACAGGTATATCAAGTGAATTTTGGTAAAGAATAGTCAAATATAAATGAAACACTGGATTAATGGTATAGTTAATCTTAAACAACTACTAATGCCTCTAGGGATCCGGATACAAATTCATGTGATGGATACAAAGGCATGTGATGACCATGGCTGAACCTGATACTGGGGATGTGGTTGCTGCCATACCTGGGAGCGATTGCGACAGTGTCAAGGCATCATTGTAACAGTTGCATTCCAGGTATTGAACTCTTTGCTATGTTGTAGTTGAACAGAAGAAGTAAGGAAACAAGGAAGGTGACAGAAATGGCCCAGGTAAGATGGAGTAGGCTCTCCAGAGGTAAAGTGTTCATGATGGAGCAGACTCTCCAGTGATAAGTTCTGGGTGAAAGTATTCATGGCATTAAAAAGCTTTTGAAAAAAACATCAGAAGTGATTTTAGACTGACTTGTAGTTCCGGTACTGGTCTGCTGCAGCTATCAACAGTAACTGGTATCATTTCGTGTTTTCCAACAGTGTAACTACTTTAGATGTGCTACCTCATTTAAATTTTACAGCTTCCCTATATACTGTAGTCATTTCAGTTACAAATGAGAGTGTTGAGGTCCTAAGGAGAAATGCTAATTGTCTAATGTCTCAGAGCTAATAAGTGGCCAGGCCATGATTAAAGTCCAGCTCTGTCTACTCCTAAGCCAGATCTACTGATAGCTAAGTGACGTGGAACAAAGAAGATTTCTAGGGTTCAGTTTATTTAAGACTAAAACAAAAATTCAAATAAGACAGCCTTTATTTTCCTTCGATCCCTGGTATCTTATGATTCAAACATCTACTTAGTAAACAGTCAGAAAGATCTTGGCTAAATACTACAGTGGGTTTTTTGGGGGGGGGCATGGGTTTTGTTTTTTCATTTTGTTTTGTTTTTTGCATCCAATAGAAGCTTCCATCTTACATCTCCAAGAATGTCTAAGAATTCTGTGACTTATTCCCACCCCGAGGAATCAGACCCAGAGTCTCATTTATTTCCTCTATGTTTCTGTTCTTCAGAAAAAGGAAAAAAAACATATCTTTGGGGACAAGAAGAGGGGACTTGAAAATAAGCCACTTTCAATTTGACTTCAGGAAGTTTGTAAACCTAAATACTAACTGGGGGGAAAACCCCGTTTCTGATGATGAAGGAGACCGGTCATAAGAGAATCCAGCTTTGCTAAGCAGTTCCTGTCGCTGTGGTGGATAATGTCTACCTAATTCCACTGCTTCAGGAAACATGATGAAGGACTTCCAAGTAACGTGGAAAATCAGCCATGGCCTCTTTTCTCTCCTCTCTTCTGATATACAATCAAACGACAACATAAACATATATAAACCATTAAGGTGAAGCAAATGGAAGAGAAAATACAAGAGAATGAGGGATTTAAATCTGTTTTAAAGTAATGAGACCAATGTGATGTGCTGTCTTGGTAGAGTAAAGAAGACAACCTAAAGCCTGAACAGAGGGAGGGGAAGAGACGGGCGCCTCTCCCCGCAGACCCTGGAAGTACACACACTCAGGTGTCGACTGTTAGCACCAGTGCGTGTGCTGGGCTGGTGTGGGAGGGGAGGGCCAACATTGAGTCTTAAGTGGCCGACACTGGGTGACTGGCTTAAAGTCCTTATCTGCTGTCATTAGACCCACATTCTCTTCCTGTCCGGCACCAGATGAAACAAGACAGAGCGGGATATGCAGGCCTGGACAACTGTGAGGGGAGAGCGGCTCTGTCGATCGCCCTATTTCACCAAAACCAGGAAACAGCGGAACAGTGGGAGATATTCAAACAGATCTGTTTAAAGAGTCAACGGAGCTGTCAAAGCAATGGAGATGCCACATGCCAAGATCCCCGATAGGAGGAAATGGCAAAGAGGACGATGGAGATGCCATCACTGTTCTTTTCAGTTTCTGAGAGGCTGCAATCTCATGGAGCCTGAGCGAGAATCTAGGTCGGAGATGAGATGCCAGGCTTCATGCCACAGTTCAGTCTCTCACAGCCTCTGCCCTGGGAGCAAGATTAAACTCAGGTCTAACTTGGATTCCCCATGAAGGAGATCCTCAGACCAGCATGTCCATCAGAAGCAAGCACATGTTAACTCTAGGGAAAATGTCATTACCAAGAATTTGTAATAGTGTATGGCCATACACAACACCGAGGAATTCCTTCAAACAACAAACAGAAACAAAGAAAAAGCCAAATGTTTGAAAACACATGAGGCTCCTGGGAAAGGTGGTGGTGCACAGCCCACAGGCAGCCTTCTCCCTTAGTGATGCCAAGCAAACAAGGAAATAAGTGCAGTGTAGACGCTGACTCTACCTGAAGAGTAACCGCAGAAACATCGGTGTGGCTGAATCCGTGCTCTCGCTGGCTAGCCTTCAGGAGGCTGGCATGACTAACAACTCTTGCCCAGGGGCACGATCTGCACTCCTGCTTTCCCGAGTAACCCACGTCTTAGTGATAGGTACCCGCATGTTGTTTGTGGTTACAGTGCAGGGTTTGCATGCTCACGCGAAGGTAAAGCTTAGCCTTGCCTTTTACACATGTGTTCAAATGGGAAGGCTCTGTTCCGTTAGGTGCGCCATGCTTGGGATGTGTCTTAGGATACTGGTTCAGCCATCCTAAAGTATTTCATTCTCTCACACAAAGTTCTCTACTGAAACATGCCCACAGGTCGGCTGGCTTTGTAAGATGCCGAGTTGCTCTTGGCTTTGCTCTGGTCCTTAATATGCTTGAGACTTGCCCAGGATTGTCCCTCAGAAGCAAATTTGACACGGTCAGTCTGAAAGTACATCCTTGTCTTCTGCAACCCGGCAGCCTCTGACACTGATGGTGGTGTTTTAGATGTGGCATCCAAGTAATGTATAATGTACATGCATCACACAAAATATGAGGGTCCACAAATCAGAACCGCACGTCTGAACCCCTCCAAGCCAAGAATGTATTTATTTCTCATGGCTGCCGTAGCAAACACAAACAAACTGCATGGCTTCACATGGCACATGTGTTTTCTACTGTAGTTTCAAAGGCCAGGAGTCCGAAACTGTCACAGCTGGAAACTCAGAGTCAGCAGTGAGTTCTAGGCTCACAGAGATGTCTAACTCCTGACCCATGACCATAGTTTCAGTGGACACCTGTACATACATACACACACATAAATATATACATATAGACATATGTACATACATACATATATGCATATATACATGTATAACCTGTACATTCATGCAGACATATATGCACACATACATACATATACACATGCATGCATACATACATATACATATACATTCATATACCTATATGCACACACATATATTCATACAAATACATACATGCATACATACATATTTACAAAAGAATAAGCCTTAGGACTCCTCAGTTAAAGACCTTATTCTAGTTTTTCTTTGTTTCTAAGATAAATACCACAATCAAAAGCAGCTTGGGGACAAAGGGTTTACTTCAGCTCACAGGCCAGTCTACTATTGAGGGCACTTAGGGCAGCACGTGAAGGCAGGGACTGAGGCAGGGACTGAGGCAGGGACTATGGAGAAATGCTGCTGGCCGGCTTGCTCAGCTAGCTTTTCTACATAGCCCAGACTTCCTTGTGTGGGGACGGCACTGCCCGTAGTGGACTGGGCTCTCCTACTTCAGTGAGCAATGGAAAATGCCCCCAGAGACATGCTCACAGGCCTACCAGATGGCGGCACGTCATCCGCAGAGGTTCTCTCTTTCCAGATGCCTCAAGTTGGCAACCAACACTAGCCATCCCTGACTGTTAACACGCACTGTAGGCTTCTGATCTCCAAAGTGATAACAGGATAAATTTGCATGATTTTACACGGTTAAGTTTGTGGTCAGTTGTTACATGGCAACTGAAATTAACAGCAGCAGCAAATCTGGCTGTCCACAGGCAGCAGTTAGACAGGACCTCAAGGCAAACCCCAGTAGATAATCTGATGGCATCCTGTAGCTCACATCTGTCTGAAGCAGGGCTCTCTGGGAGCAGTCGGCACTGCCACCAGACAGACAGACAGACAGACAGACCGGAGGGGAGGCAAATCTAGGGTGAACAGATGAAGCCTGATGTCCACAGCAGAGAAGCAGATGGAGACGAGGAGGAGTAAACTCAGCATGGACACTGCTGGCACTGAAGATTTAAGAATGTCTTCAGTGGCGTCTCTAAGTCACCAGGGAGACAGCAGAGGACTTCAAACAAGAGAGCCTGAAAAAAGGACTCATAGGTTGTTGTAACAATTCAGGGAGACAATTATAGGGATTTATTTTTTAAGTTAAGAAGTGTAGTAACTGCCACACATGTACAAGGCCCTGAGTTCAGAGCCATGCAGGTATGTGAAAGCCCGCTAGCAGCGTCTGTAACAGCAGTTTGGGGCAGATGCAGAGGCAGCTAGCTGGCTCGCCAGTCTAGCAACGGGGAGCCCTAGGTCTGGTGAGGCCTTTCTCAAACTATGATGCGAAGAATGATGGAGGACGGTGCTGAGGCTGGCCTCTGTCTCCACCCTGTGCTTGCGCACCTGTGCACATAGCTTCAGATGTATATACTGCACACTTACATAAATGCATAATACGTAATTTTAAATTAGGAAGTTAAATACTGCTGCCCATACATTCTACTTACTTGAGACTTAAGAATAGTTTTATTAACATGAGGGCACTGAACAAGAAAATACATTATGCATAGAAAATGTATTAAATTGCCTACTTGATAGTATTCATTGTAGTGGGCTGGGGACAGTAAATGTCACCCGTGAGGAGGACGTTTCCAACCATTATGTCATTACAAGAAGACCCGTAGCTTGGGGCTTTTACAGTTCAGCAGCCTTATTCTCACTGTCTCCAGGCTGCCTTGAGTCCACTACCCTGGACAGTCCAGTGGAGGGGACAGTTGGTATGGCTTCAGCAGAGCACTGTGGCCAGATGAGCAGCCACGGCTTGAACCCGGGGAGGTACACAGATGGGATGCCTGGGGTCGGAGTTGCCCAGGCTCACCACGCTGCCGACCGCTTTGACAATACCTGTCTTTAAGCTCCACTTTCCTCAGCAGTGAAGAGGGTGACATTGCGCCTGACCAGCTCCTCTGGATTCTGGTAGGGCCTAAAAGTAATGCATTACAAAATAGTCACCGTGTCCCTGAGGGAGCGTGCTTTGTCTCTCTTGGTATTAATTGGTGCAGTTGTTGGACTCCGTGGAACTCCCCGCTTCCGCCCGGGTGAAGGCTCTCGCTACAGGCTGTCGTTTGTGAGTTCTCCAGACTACATTAATTCCCCCGTGTGTTTGTGCTTGGCCCACAGCATCGTCCACACACGAAGGAACTTGGCTACTGTTCTGTCTCCCTCTCTAGTACTCCACGAGGATCAAACTGACCATTGTGGCTGCCTCCTCACGCTTCTGTCCCCACCGTGGGACCTGTGGTGGATTCTTTTAAAAAGACATGTAAAAGGAGTACACGAAGCAATGGCGCAGCTGTCAGTTCATTACTGGAGACACTTTACTCGTCTATTAACAGTCTTTGGTGGTAATGACTGTGAAGCATGGTCGTATAGATTTGCCGTGTAATCATTGCCTCTCTCGGGGCCTGGAGAGGTGGCTGGGCAGCTATGAGAGTGGCCGTCACTCTTCCGCGGGACCCAAGTTCAGTTCCCAGCACCTGCAGTAGGCATCCCACAGTCCTGCGACTCCAGCCCTGGTGGATCTGATGGCTCTGATCTCCCTGGGCACGCATACACAAATTATAAGTAATTTTAATTTTCTTAAAAAAAATAAACCACCTTTATCAACATTTACTGTCTTACTTAAAATGGCTTTCCACTGACTTTCAGTTTGGGATCTGTAATTTTGGCGTCTTGATTGCTAAGAATTATATCTTTATGATGGGAAGTCTCTGTCTGTCTTCTCCAAGCATATGTTATACACACAGCAGTGTAGGGCGAGTGAGCTCTGAGAGTGGGGATGTGGGGAGGCTCGTGTGGCGGGCCTCGAATTCACTACGTAGACTGAGGCAGATTTGAACTTCAGAGCCTTCTGCCTCTGCTAGCAGAGACTGCAGATGTGCACCACCATGTCAGATGGAGCAGGGGATTGAACCCTGGGCTCCGTGCATGCCAGACAAGCACTCCACCCACTGAGCTGCATCCCCAGCCCTACGACAGCACTTTAAATCAGGCTATTCCATGCTTGGAAGTATATGCAGCTGTTTTTATTGCATAGAGCATTCCCTTAAGGGATGGTAAATCTGGACACTGCCAGTCCTGACTCCTAGCAGTTTGCATGTGTGTGTGTGTGTGTGTGTGTGTGTGTGTGTGTGCGTGCGTGCTCTGGATGAGTGTCTCCTGTTCTGAAAAACTGTCCTGTCTTTAATCCTCCTGATAGCACAGCAGGGAAAGCTCAGCACACTGGTAACTGAGCGGCTTAAAGCAGACACAAATCTTAGGCCACACATCGTGCACGTGACCCAGGAAAACAGCACCCATTGGTCCACACACCGTGCATGTGACCCAGGAAAACAGCGCCCATTGGTCCGAGCTCCACATTTATGAACGTGATGACTTAGGTCTGGAGGTATTTTCATTATAAATTCATGCAAATTTAATCTACCTCGTAGAAATCAACATTAGGAGTCTGAAATGAACTAATACATTCAGATATGCTTGTTGGCAAGAACTCTTTATGTCATGCAAAATAGCTCTCCAAAGCTTTTTTATCTCAGGCCGGGCTTTCTTTCCTCGTTAGCTGGAGTTATAGTATTTAAATCCTCCATAGGCTGCTGCTGATTATGAGGTAGCTGCTTCCACTTCTAACCTGCATTTTTAAGTTCTGTTTTGCTATGCAGACACATTTGTGCAGCTAAAGAAAATAAGGTTTAGGAATTCTTCTTTGCGGTTAAATATAGATAAGATATTTAGGCAGAAGTTAAGTGAATTTCATTAAATCAGAAAAGCATTTAGGCATGCCACAGCATTTGCTGAGGAGGAGGACAGCAAGTTATGTTCCACTGTGGAGTTCAGCTTGTCGTCAACTGAAAGAACGTGTCATCAGTATCTGCCTTTAGAGAATGATGTTGAAGCTTCTTGTAATTTTCTTCCTCTGAGATTCTGTATGCATCCGTTATTAATAGAATATTTAGACTTTCTTAAGTTTTGGAAAGTATAAAGAAAGGAGATTGTGTTATTACTAGATTCTCGCCTGTCCAATTTTATAGTCTTCTCCATGAGTAATAACTAAGCTAAGCTGAATATTGTATTGAGATGATTAAATTTAGTAGGTGTCTTCCCGAGGTCTTATGTGGAGGCTGAGACTGTTTCTCAGATGTTAAAGTTCTTCTGAGATCATAAGCAATTCAAATGTGACTTCCCTGGCATTGGTCTGTTGTTCCTAACAATAAGCGGTATGTTCAAGTATTTCTCAGAGTGCCAGCTGCCGTTCCCTGGTTATTTTAAATGCTTCCTGTAAAGGAAATTGCATGGCCACATACATGTAAATCATGCTGCGTCAGGTTTTCCGCTGACCTAATTCTAGTCCTAGTTTGTCAAGTTCTACCTTCTGAGTTACAAGTCTTTGCTCAAAGGTTTAGGTGCATAGAGACCCAAGATCATACCAAACTCTCCATAAGTTGACCATCTCGACTGCAATGATGTCATCTTCATCCCGGGTGGTATCTTAACCTGTGAAATCCACTTCATTTGATAGTATCTTAGTTAGGGTTTCCATTGCTGTGAACAGACACCATGACCAGGGCAACTCTTGGGTCTGGCTTACAGGTTCAGAGGTTCAGTCCATTTTCATCACGGCGGGAACACAGCAGCATCCAGGCAGGCATGGTTCAGGAGGAGCTGAGAGTTCTACATCCTCATCTGAAGGCTGCTGGCAGAATACTGAGTTCCAGGGAGCCAAGACAAGGGTCTTAAAGCCCACATCCACAGTGACACACCTACTCCAATAGGGCCACACCTCCTAATAGTGACACTCCCTGGTCTAAGCATATACAAACTACCACAGATAGTAGAAGCATGTTACCCTTTAATATAGTTATGTTTCTTTCTTTGTCCTTGTAATATGTTTGTATACATGTATGTGTATGAACATTTTGTAGACAACACACAATTGACACTGGCTCTTTTCTTTTAGTTCAACATGATGATCTCTGTAGATTAAGAGATATGTTTGTATCATGTGTATTTAATATGGTGGCTGACATTGCTAGATTGTAAACTATCCTTTTGCTATTTGTCTTTTACATGTTCATCTGTAGGTTTAGATATCTCTCTAAACCAACTTCATGTAAGGTTTTTGAACACTTCAGCCTCCCTTCTAGCCCACATACCAGAGGTAGGGGAAGAAGTAGGTTTACAGGAAAAGAGGGTTGTGGCCTGTTTAAAAGCCGTTCTTTGGGGCAGTTCCACTCTGTTGTCAGGATGCCAGCAGACCTGTCAGTGAGCTTCAGTGTTCAGTCTTCCGTTCTGAGCTGCCCTGGTTCCATCTGGCTTCCAGATCAAGCCTGATAGCTCAATCTCCCAGTAACCTCTGCCTTGATGACAGTCACCCATTTCTCTAGCTTAGAGGTGCATGGAAATCACATTCATCTGTGTGACCACTGAGTCATTTTGGAGTTTGTATTAGTTACTTCTGTTGCTGTGATAAAATGCCACGACCAAAAGCAACTTAGAGAAGAAACACACTGCGTTAGCTTCTGGTTCCACAAGGAGAGTCCACAACAGTGAGGAAGGCATGGCCATAGGCAGGCATGGTGGCAACACAGGAAACTTGTGTGGTTCACAGGAGGCAGAAAGAGGAAAGGGGGAGTGGGGCCCAAGCTTCAAACCCTCAGAGCCCAGCCTTCCAACAATGCTCTGCCTCCAAAAGGTCCTGTACTCTTTACAACTCGATGCCTCTGTACCCTCTACAAAGTGTCACCAGCTGGGGACCAATATAACAACGGAAGCCTCAGGGGATGGTTCCTGCCCAGACCATATGCATCTTACTTGTGTGCCTGGCAGTTGTGGGGTGTATGCCAGACTTTGTACACATTACTTGTTGGGTGCCGCCATTTCATCTCTTTAGAATCTTGAGCTTTCTATCAAATGTGGCTGCTGGGGAACAGTACAGGCTATTAATCTTATCATATCTTGCTTCTGAGCTTTAGTAGGTGGGACAAACTAAAGTTGACACCCTTTCCCCTCTACTGTAGCAATGCCTTTCTGATTACTCTCTCCTGAAATTTCCCTTTTGGACTGTTAATCAGTCTTAAGACTATGCCTGCCCCTGTGTGAGCTGTAGATACTTTCATGATAAGCCTTTTCTGGTGACTCTCAGCTTTCTGATGCACATGCGTCACCATCACTCAGCAAACAGTGAAAAGAGACTCTGTACTGACCTCCCCAGCACTTTCCAGGCAGCCATCTTCCATCTTGTAGTCTGTAAGACACAGCTGTCTGGCATCTTGGCTCCAAGCCATGCTATTCGAACTCAGATTCTGCCCTGGACTGTGTCTTCCTCTGCATTGTAGCCGGGACCAATCATGGAGCTGAATTCATCCATCACTCCTTGTCACTGTGGTCAATCTCCTGCATCCATCAAGGCCAGGGTCTTGATGACTTGTTTATTTGCATTTCTTTTTGCTTATTTCTTTTGTTTTGTTTTCTCTTGTTTTGTTTGCTTCTCGGTTTGGTTTAGTTTACTTGTTTCAGACGGGAAGCTGGATATTGAGGAATATCTTTCCATCCTGTATAAGTCTCTTTATACACCAGACACATGGTCACACACTGGGCACAGACTATCAATTAGGTTATAAAACATGTTTTCAACCTATAGATTTTGTAGGAAAGCCATCAAAGATGAATAACGCATAGCTTTTCCCGTTTTCCTGTAAGCATCGGAGCCCTCCCTGGTTCAATGCAGACTTACTCGATTGTGACATATCTGAGTAAATTGTAGCTCTGAAATATGGACAAAGCAGACTTTTCTGAGCTAGGTAATGCTCTACCCATGTACCCCTGGCTTTCCGGTAATGCTATGCCCATGTACTTTCGGATTTCCTAGGTCCTATTTTCTACCTGGAACAGATATCTGTGGGTAAGAAGAGGGAACGTTCTGTTCTGTGCTAAGACACAAAAGAAATTTGTTCCACCCACCAGAACAGCCGGTTATGAGAAATGTAAGGATCTGGGCTCTGCCAGCCGCCCGCTAAAAAGTCAAGAAGAAGCCTAGTTAAGAAGCAATCTACAACTGGGGGAAGCTGTGTTTCCAGACCATTTAGCAACATGTAACTTGGGATAAAGTTGTTTGTTGTTTGTTTGTTTTTTAAACTTCCTTTTCATTTAAATAAATGCATCCAGAGGTGGATCCAAAGAACCGCACATTTTCTTTCTTTCTTCCCTCGGTCTCTGTCCTTGGTACATTCCTGAGTAAGCATGTGCGCGGATCCCCCAAGCACAGAGATCATTTTTTCCTGACCAGCAGAACCAGTCATTATTTATTGTATGTTGTTTTCACCCCTTCGTATGCTCCTGGTGGGAACAGCACGCGGCTGCTGGCTAGAAAATAGCCCAGGGAGCTTCTTCCGTTGGTCTCTTTCCTCATTATACTAGTAAAAAATTTAACTGTGGTGTTTTTTAGCCCTGCATGCGTGCATGCTCAAGAGTGTGTGTGTGTGTGTGTGTGTGTGTGTGCGTGTGCGCGCGCGCGCGCGCGCGCACATGCACACAGGTTGGAAGCACACTGTGGGGGCTAATAGTGAGTAATTTCGCTGTAGATTTCTGACACATTCACTCTCTCTCCCTCCCGAGTGGCTGGGGAAGGACGGTGTGCTCCGCATTATGAGCCTCGCTCCTGGGTTGACGTGTCATCTCACTGTTTCTGCGGTTGTTTTCGGTCTGGATGTGCTATTGTTTCATGCATCATCAGGGGGCTGCCCCAGATACCTCGGTGCGCAGGAGACTCCACACTTACTTGCCATGTGATAGCAAAAGCTTCTGTTTATTTCTGTGGCTGCTCTTCCTGCGAGTCTCTGTGGGAGCCCCCGATCCTTGTAGTTGATGGGGAAGCTGAAAGCCACACCACCTCACCAAGAGGCTTTTAAGAACTTTTGCTTATGGGTGTTTTTAAGTAAGTAAGCAACTGAAAACTACAGGCTGCACTAGGAAGCGCCTGCCTTCCTTTGTCTAAGTTCCCTTATTACTTTATGACTGTCGTGGGCCACGGTTCTATCATTTTAGGAGCTTTTAGCTAGTGGCATTGTTAGTCCCAAGCAGTTTAATTCAAGAAAGGTGGCTAAGTCTCTCCATAGGACCGAAGTGAGGGGGGGGGGGGGGGCTGGATCTCCGACCATCCTGAGCAACTCTGTTTCCTGTAGCTCGGTGCTCTCAATTTACACACAACACTCCTGACTGTGAGTTTGATCAGGACAGGACAGCCTTTGATCTGGGGCAAAGTGAAGCCTCTTCTTTTGTCTGATCCACCTGCTTTCAGAGTTGAGGAGTTTAGATGTGATAGAAAACACTGAGACAAAGCATTTAATGTCTAAAAATGCTAAGTGTTCTATTAGTTTTATTCACAAAGAAAATACTCATCCAGAGTTGGAGGAGAAAATAAACTACCATGGGACAAAGACAGAAAATTCTACTTCAAAGGTCTGTTTTGTGCTTTTCATGTTGGAGACACCCTTCCCTGTGACTTCTGCTGGATTAACAGACACATACAGGGCACACGCTTATTTCTTTTTTAATTTGTAGATTTTCCTTTCTGAGATATGGTGCTGTTAGGTAACCCTCACACTCTGGTTTTTGGAAGAGTTATCGTGACAGTGACCAGAGCATCGGAATGTAAGATTAATCCAACTTTGATAGAAAAAAAAAAAAGCATCACATTTTCCAATGAGCCTTGCAGTATCTATTTAACTATCTGAATATTTCGCCTTATTATGTTTTCACGTTGTTTAAATACGACTCTGTAATTAGGTCTAAGTGCATAAGACAGTTGCTAGAAGAGATGCTATAGTTACAGCGCATTTGTATCTCATTAATGAGCCTTCAGATTAGCATCACCAAGTCATTCCAGGGAGGCGTCACCATGGATGGCAAAGCCTTATTTTCAGCTCCTGGGCGAAGTCTGTGCAACCCTTAAGTGAAAGCAGTGTCTTCCTCCGGAGACATGTGTGAACACTGGTCCTGTCGTAGGCTGGCCCCGTGACTGCATGTGAAAAGTTAACCTTAGTCTGGCCTGTTCCAGGGCATGTGGTGGCACATCTCAAGGACCGGGGGACACAGGACTGAGCAAGAGACATTTGCAGAGCGCATCTCCCATATCCCAGCCATGCGGGGGGGTGGGAGGGGTCCTGTCACCCTGTGCTGCGTGACGCTGCTCCAGACCATTTGCAAGAGATAATCTAACTGTCAAGTTATGGGTGTCATGGGGCACTGCACATGTTGAGACAAACCAGGGTGTGAGGAAACTTTGGACTGGAGTTGGCTCTGAAGGCTCTACAGGAAGAAACCCTAGTCACTAGGCACCCAGGAAACAGCATGATGTAATTCATAAAGAGCTCAGTCCGGACCACAGGGGAATAATATGTGTTTATACATTTCCTGGAAATAAGCCTCCATTCAGTGAGCATTTTACTGAGGTCTCCTTGGAGGCTCACACTGTGCTAGACTTCCTAGATGGAATGAGCTAAGGAAGGCCCTGGGCATTCATTACGGTCCTCAGTGCTGTGATCAGACACCCCAGCAAAGCAACTACAGGACAGACCTACTGGGGTGTGGACAGAGAGTCTGGTCCTTCATGCCAGTCAGGAAGCCAGGTGAGGTCGGCCGTGCTGCTCAGCCCACTTCCCTGCCCCAGCAGAACATGCTACCCACACTGCGGGTGGGTCAGTGAGCTACCCACACTGTGGGTGGGTCAGTGAGCTACCCACACTGAGGGCAGATCTTCCCACTCCAATTATAATCTAGAAACTCTCTCATAGAGGTTTGTTTACATGGTGGTTAAAATTTTAGCAAACTTAAAACCAAGATTAGCCATCGCACACTGCTCTCACAGAGCCCTGCTTCTCCAGGGGACAGAGGCCTTTGAGAGGGTGACATCAAAGAGGATGAACCCTGTCCAGTCCCAAGTCCCGTCTTCCTGATTGCCATGTCATCCCCACCCTGTCATTCTCGCCGTTGGAGGCACCACCAGCACCGCTGTAGTAGCTTGGACAGTTCTGGGACTGACACGCAGGCTCAAATCCTGTGACTCACAAGCGCTGAATCCAAGGCTCATCAAGTGGGATCCCCCTCCTTGCTCCCCAAGCCACAGGCACAGGTTAAAGTTTACCCAAGTGAACCAGGAACCAAGAAAGCAATGTAGGAATATTGTGTGAGGTAATTGTTGTCACGGTTTGCTTGCTTGCTTGTATTGTTTTCTTTTTTAATTTTATTAGATATTTGCTTTATTTACATATCAAATGGTCTCCCCTTCCCTCCTTACCCCTCCGAAAACCCCCTATCCCATCTCCCCTCCCCCTGTTTATCAAACCCCACCCCCACTTTCCTAACCTGGCATTCCCCTACACTGGGGCATCGAGCCTTCACGGGACCAATGGCCTCTCCTCTCACTGATGTCTGAGAAAGCCATCCTCTGCTACACATGTGGTTGGAGCCATGGGTCCCTTACTGTGTGCCCTTTGGTTGGTGGTTTAGCCCCTGGGAGCTCTGGGGATACTGGTTGGTACATTTTATTGTTCCTCCTGCAGAACTGCAAACCTCTTCAGCTCCTTGGGTTCTTTCTCTAGCTGCTCCATTGGGGACCCTATGCTCAATCTATTGGTGGCTGCGAGCCATGGGTATTTTGATCCACCTTCCAATAAGGATCAAAGTATCCATACTTTGGTCTTCCTTCTTCTTGAGTTTCATGTGGTCTGTGAGTTGTATCTTGGGTATTTCGAGCTTTTGGGCTAATATCCACTTATCAGCGAGTGTATACCATGTATGTTCTTTTGTGATTGGGTTACCTCACTCAGAATGATATTTTTCTAGCTCCATCCATTTGCCTAAGAATTTCATGAATTCATTGGGGTTTTTTTGTTGTTGTTGTTTGGGTTTTGTTTTTTGTTTGTTTGGGTTTTTCTCCCCCTTTAGTTTTTCGAGACAGGGTTTCTCTGTGTAGCTCCAGCTGTCCTGAAACTCACTCTGTAGACCAGGCTGGCCTCAAACTCAGAAATCCACCTGCCTCTCCCTCCCAAGTGCTGGGATTAAATGCGTGCACCACCACCACCCAGCTGAATTCGTAGTTTTTTAATAGCTGAGTAGTACTCCATTGTGTAAATGTACCACATTTTCTGTAACCATTCCTCTGTTGAGGGACATCTGGGTTCTTTCCAGCTCCTGGCTATTATAAATAATAGCTTGCTTGTTTTTGAGACAAGGTTTTACGTGGACTGATCTGTAAATCACTGTGGAGGGGGCACTGACACTCTAATTTTTTTGCAGTCTTCCGCAGACACAGGAGTCAGTGTGAGATTCCAGACCTTTTTGTCCCTACTTATCAGCTGGGGGACTCTGAATACTAACCCCTTATATCCCCACCCTCACCCGGCCCAGTGCCTCAGCCTCGTCAGCTGCAGAGCACACTGTCTACCTCAATGGCTCTGCTCAGAGGTCACTGAAATCCCTAGGTAAAGCTCAGAGAAGTGTTTGTGACATTCCAATTCCTCATACATCAGAAACACACTAAGAATCCGCATCCCTTTACATTTCCGGGCTTTGGCACGTCACCATTTTTACATGATTACTTCCCTACAAGATGGAGCACTGAGGAAACAGGCCAGAGAACAGTGGAGAGTCAGCATTTCTATAATGGCAGAGCCTGAGGCCAGAGACATGATCTTAAAAACTAGTCAGGACTTGTCGGGGGAGGGGCTACCTCGGGGGAGGGGCTACTTCTGGAGGGAGGAGTCCGGGAGGGGGAGGAACTACCTCGTGGTTCCCAGGAGGGAGCAGAGGCCCTCCTTCTCCTTCCTCAGAAGGTCTTCTTCCTACTTCCAACCCACCTCTGGCTCATTCACCCTCTGCTTATTGGAACACACCAACCCTTGGAGGTTCAATACCAACAGATGACAGCCCCGTTCCCTGGCCTTCCCTCTCTCAGGCTAGGGCTTAAAAGCAGGTTTTCCACAGTGGGCTCCATGCTATTTACCCCCCCCCCCCTACCAATCTGCCAATGGAAAGATGAGCGCCTCCTTGGGGAGCTTCAGGGGCAGAAGGCTCACACACATACACATACACACACACACACACACACACACACACGCTCCCTTCTGGGCCCTGTCCCTGCTGTCCTGGCCTCTGTGAGTAGCTGGTACAGGGGATTGCTAACTGGGCATGATAGCCAGGGCAACAATGCCTACCTCGCAACCTAGATGTCAGATACTATTGCCGCCCATAGGGAAGGAGGCCAGGTACACAAAGCCCTGCCCTCCTCCATGTTGGGCCTCTCTCTGAATCATGGTGACAGTGCTCTGAGGGGAGAAAGGAGGCAGCCGGCCTCAGCAGCTCCCCCCACTTTCTGATGACCACTGGGATAATTCAAAGAGAAAGAGTAAAAGCGCACCCCAAGGTATGGAGAGGGAAGACTATTCATCCTGCACGAGGGCTGTGCTGTGCCGCTCTGCTCTGCAGGCGCTTCCCACAACAGTGCTCCTGCCGCCAGTGCCCGCCCGCTGCGCCCTGCTCACATGACCCGAAAGGACCGGCCCAGCTTAAGGGGCACTGCCCAGGAGCTCACGCAGGACTCTCTTCTTTTATCGTGTCACAGGATGCCACACTGAGGTTTGTCCCCACTGTATTTTGCAAGACGCTGATATTCCAATGATGTTATTAAAAAGTGGCACCTTTCCCTACACTGTGAGAAAAATCCTTCCGGTGGGGGCAAGGAGATGCGATACGTTTCCCCTGGGGAGCTCACTTCAGCCACAGCATTTGATATATGGTGACATCTACCCTACATGGTGATGCGTCTCGCCACACACGCGTGCGCACACACATTCTCACACACATCCCACCAACACACATTTCCTAGCTGAGACAGATGAGAAAGGTAAGGGACTTGTTCAAGGTCACACAGAAGGGCAAAGTCAGGTCATTAACTCGAGGGCAGGAAGCATTCGGCTGGTGCTTTCTGCCGCTTTGTCCTTCTTGACCCCAGCCAGCCACCACCTCACCTCCTTTTCAGCTGGATAAATGTGCAATGCGCGCTAGAAGGGCCGCTCCAGTGAGGTGCATCACTTACGAAACACAGCTTTTAGCTAACAGGAATGCTGCTAAACCTTACTCCCGATGGGTATTGTCGATCCAGACACAGAGCTTCTCTTTGCTTTGGGGAGCTAGCCCGGGCTCAGCTCACCACCACATCCAGATCCCTGTGCTCAGGAAAGCCTGGATGAGCAGGCCGAGGGTTTCCTTCTGCTTCCGGCTGAGCTCCTCTGACTGGCTGACCAGGACCGGAATCATTGTCCTGCCCCCAAGCCCCACCTTCCCCTGCCCAGGCTTCATCAGTAGAGCATAAATTGCAAGCCCTTACACAAGCAACAAAACAAAGGGATCATCCACTTCAAGAGTTCTGACATTATTAGAAATGACCTTCTGTTTAGAGAGATCCTGACGGAGAAGTCAGCGTTGGGTTCAAATCCCGGCTCCAGATGTGCTCTGTTGGGCAAGTTATTTCTGAGTCTATAAAGTGGGAAGGCAAAACCCACTTACCTGAGTTACTGGGTAGGCGAAATGAGATCCCAGTTAAATATTCCAGCAGAGCAGCTGTCGCTAGGGAGGCCACTCTTCCTCCACACGCCAGGCTCCACACCGCAGGCCCCACTCGTGGAGAGGGACCTTAATGGCTGGTAGTTCTTGGAGATCCGGTAGCTGAACCTATGCCTTCTGCAGGACGACAGCAACTCAGGAAATATTGAGGCTATAAATGACCAACTAGAATAAGAAAGTGAAAGTTAATTTATTTAGCATTAAGAAGGCATAAGAGGGGGCTGGAGCAATGGCTTAGCGGTTAGGAGCACTGACTGTTCTTCCAAAGGTCCTGAGTTCAATTCCCAGCAACCACATGGTGGCTCACAACCATCTGTAATGAGATCTGACGCCCTCTTCTGGTGTGTCTGAAACAGCTACAGTGTACTCATATATAATAAATAAATAATTTTTTTTTTAAAAAAGAAGGCATTAGAACATTTGGTACCAACCACAGACCTAGCTTTCCAATGAGGAGGATGGGAGTGAATTTGTTGGTTGTGTTCATTTTAGAACAATTAAGTGATAATTTGTGCATTTAGCTCTTAGGTTGGCTTACAACGATCCAAACCCAATAGCAAGTCTTGTCTCAAAACTAATTTGAATTATCACTCAGCCCAACTCAACACTATAGCCACCAATGTTGCTCTGGGAATTCACAAAGACAAGTATGTACTTGGGAAAACTCTCTAGCACTGAAACAAGTCAGAACTGCCTCGTCACTTAAGCCAAGTTTTAAAGGACTGTCAAATTAAGTGGTCTAATTGTCCAGGTCTCCAGCTAGCCCAGCACAGGTTAAGTGGGGAGAGGAAGAATGATCTCAAAGATTAAGGAAGATGCAAATCAGACCCAATCATGCCCTGGCTGAAATTGCATCGGGTCATACAGACAACAGTATATTGTTGTAAAGTCCTCATTTCTATATTGCTTTCCTGAAATTTCTGGAAAATGGTTCCTCCTGGGTTTGTTTCTACAGCATTTGATGATATATATGTGCTCCATGTTTCTAAAGTTATACACGTTTTCATTTCTTAAAGTTACCAAACAGAATTCTTTAAATAAAATATATGCATTCTCTCTCTCTCTCTCTCTCTCTCTCTCTCTCTCTCTCTCTCTCACACACACACACACACACACACACACACACACACACACACTCCATCCTAGGTCAAATGGAAAGTGCAGAACACAGAGAACAGCAAAGGGCAGACATCCTAAAGCTTCCAGAACTGACATCTGAATATTTTCTTTCTACTCCCTAAGAAATTAATAAACAGGCAGCCCTGAAACTTCAAACCATAACCCCTGCCCTGGGGACCACACCCTCTGTGTTGGTTGCTTTAAAATGAGCAGTCTGGGAATCGCTGCCTCAGCAAATCTTTTCAAGTATATATTTTCCACTGAAAATTAATCAACAACCCTCCAGTCATGTATGGCCTGGTAAATGAATGAAAATTAAGAAGTTAAATCTGCTTTAAAAATAATGTGTATGTATGTGTGTTGGGGGATCGTAAATGTAAGCACCTAAGGAGGCCAGGAGAGAGTGTATTCTCCCCTGCTCCGTTGTGGACGACCAATTGTGGGCACTGGGATCTGCACGTGGGTCTTCTGTAGAAGCAGAATGCAGTTTAACTTAACCCAGTCATCTCTTTGGCCTCTCAAAATGTTTTTGTAATAAAGTTTGAGGCAATAACACAATTGAGGCGTCCTGGTTAAAAGGTGAAACTTGACAGAAAGTGTAAGATTAAAAAGCCACCTCTACCAGTCCAGTTCTATCTGGAAAAGATAAGTGTTTTGCTCTGGTCCAGACACTGGAAATGAGTATGGAGATCCCTCAAAAAAACAAAACAAAACAAAAAAACAACAAAAAAAAACCCCCAAAAAAACAAAACTACAATTAGATCTACTGTCTGAGTCAGCGCTACCACTCTGGGGGATAAGCCAGAGGAGTTTAAGCCAACATAACACACAGGACACAAATGTTTACTGTGGCACTACTCATGATAGTGACAGAATAGATCCTAGTACAAAAAGTAGGTATCCGCCAACAAGGAATGGACAAAGAAAATGCAGTACCATTCACAGTGTGTGTGTGTGTGTGTGTGTGTGTGTGTGTAGAGAGAGAGAGAGACAGAGAGAGACAAAGAGAGAGACAGAGAGGGGGAAAGGGAGAGAAAGAGAGAGAACTAGTTTCCTTATATAGATTTTATATAGACATGAAATTATATATATATATGTATGTATGTATGTATATATGCATATATGTGTGTGTGTGTGACATTAAAGTAGAAACAAAACTGTTTAAGAAGTTAAGGGACTAAAGGGAGAAGGTGGGTGAACAAAGGGAGAATCGGAGGGTGTGAGAGGGAGTGTGCAAACACGCTCAAGGTATAATATGTATTTGTGTGAATGCTGGACTGAGTATCCTGAATATATGCAATGAAAAGTAAAATACCAGAAACAGTAAAAATGTAATTTCAGAGGGTCAGGGGTGAGTGTGGGGAGCCGTAGTGTCTGTTGGTTTGATCTTTCCTTCCATAAAATGGCCATAAATACAGATGTGCATGCCTCTCCTGGCTCCTTTTATTGGGGATGTAGTCAGACGTGTGTCTGGGCCAAGTTACCCACTCTCCTTCCATGTATGTGTGGATACATGTGCATTTGAACCCCTGTGTGAGATGGTGCGGGAGAGGTGTTGAAGTCACAAGCTCTATTTGTCTGGATGACCTACCTGGATGCCTTCACAGTACCCCTGCCACTCCCGGGCTTGTGGGGTGCGTTATTGTACAAAGTGTGCAAACAGTGCCTGAATCAGGGAAACCACCCCCTCCATAAAGAGGAGGTAGGTCTGCCTGCCCTAAAGCATCATGGTTGCCTTTATTCTGAGAGCAGATGGTGTCCTCCAGTCCCACATACACACAGGGTTCAATATGGCAAAGTGAGGGTATACATTTTCTCCCAGGGTGCTCTTTTCCTAGTGTTTCCCCAAAGCTTTCAAAACTTGGTGTGTCAGTCAGTCATTTCTCCACTGGCTCCCTCCCTCTGGTGCTCAGGGAGTTGGGTGAAGTCAAGGGTGGGGGCGTAGCTACCTGGTTAGGGCGCAAGGTGGGGGAAGTGTGCGGGCTTCTTTGGACTGATGAGCTTAAATCTGAGAGGCATTGTATTTTCGGAATCTTCCAGCACAAAAAGAAAGACTTGGCTTCAGAAGGGATCATGACTGGCCAGTTGATCTGTTAAATAATATGCCAAATACTGGGGAAATAACGAGGAGGAGAAAATTACATTCACACTTCTTTATTGGTGCCATTAACAGTGTTTTGTCACCCAGTGGATGAAGCCAGTACTGGCTCCCAAAAGCGTCGCCACAGGACCACCTGGAGCCTGTCTAACCCTTCACCCCGTGACCCAGCATCTCCCTCAGCTCCTAGGTGGGGGGTGGAGGGGGAGACAAAGGGGCTCGGAGGTGGGCTCTGAAGTGGAGGCGGAGGACAGAGCCACTTTCCACAAGAGGCCCTCATTTGCATATCAGTGTCACCACTGGCAAGCTGCCCCTCCCACTGCCGTGCAGGTCAGAAGACCCTTCCCGAGCCGGGAAGCAGCTCCGCCCACTTAGTCACCAGCCGCTATTGTGCGCCAGCTTCTCAGCTGAAGGGCAACCTTCACCTCCTGTTTTCCCTAAAAACAAGGGGTGGCCCGCAGGAAGCACTCCCTCTCACTCCTTCCCACTTTCCTTCCTCCTCCGCGTCTCATTCCCCCTGCTCCCGGCTCCCTCCCTCCCTCCCTTTCTCCAGCTGAAGCTAGGATTTCTTTTTGTTTCGATAGCGGCTGGAGTGGTCTTATTCCCCAAATCAGAACAAAGGCTTTAGTAAAACAGATACTGAATTGCAGCGTTCTGGAAAAGCCTATTGACCTGGGGTGCTCATAGGAAAGCCTGCACCTCCGCTCCTTCCGCTCAGTTTCCAGGCCCTCTCTTATAATGTATAAACGCGGCATTTGTCATTTTTGGTGTATTTATGTTACATGCTCAAAAACATGCATAGCCATGTCTTACCAGCCTCTTCTCTTTGGGGATGAAGATGGGGACGTGGTATTTTAAACTACTACCCAATGACATCAATTTTGTGTACAGACAGAAAGAGCAGGACAAAAGCAGCAGACACAGAGTAAGCAAGCAGTGACCCTTCCTGGAGGAGCTGGGTCACTTGTTACTGCAGCACCGCTTAGCAGAGGCTGCCTATCCTGACCCCTGGGCATATGTGGCTTTGGTCTCCTTACTATACTGTGCACATCTTGTTTTACTGCGCAGGTCGCCTGCCTGCACACCACGCAAGTCACAGAGGCACTGCAGAGATGCAGGCGACAAGGAGGGACCACACCAAACCAAACAGTTCCTCAGGGGCTTTATTTAGGATGGGACAAAAGGGGGGCAGCTGGCAGAAAGAAGGAAGGAAAAGAAAGAGGGAGAGGGAGACGCTACCCAAATATATATACAAATGATGACGTAGCCACAGGTAAAGGTAGGCCCATTGAACTCTGGGTATGGGTCGTGCTGTTTGTTCATTGTCACCTGTGATGTCACAGGTCTCAGTACTAACACATCCTGAAATCAGGGAGCATCAGTTTCTTGCTTTTTACTAAGTGGCTGATGGAATCACTCAACAAATATTTGTTGAATCAATATATCTTGAAAGGGACAAGAGTCTGTATTTGAAGGCTACGTGTTCATCAGGCTGAGCAAATAAGTCTGTGCAAACCCACCCCACTTTCACCCGCCACCTCATACTCTCCCAGGGGACTCATAATTTTGTCACTCCTTTTAATGTAACTATGTAAGGTTTATTTCCTAGGGAAAAAAATTCTATATAACTATTTAGTTTCCATAGGGGGTAAAAATCAACAAAGAGAGTTCTCCTAAAATAGATTCTCTAAGATATCTTCTTTCTAATAATGGACAGCTTGTCCCTAGATGTTTAAGGGACTTAAAAGAACCTATGTTATCTGAGCTGGTATCCCCTCCCAGGAATCTAAAATCAAGTACACACTTTGAAGAGAGGTGTGGCTGGATACGTTGTAAAAGCATAGCAAATGTACTGTGAGTTGTTTTTCTGATACAGCACCCCCCCCCTGCATATTTATTCCTAAGCCCAACTTGTAGATATTCTGCCCCCTCTGGTGAATCGTTCTCCATCACAGGTGGTGCTGGGGTGACAGAGCATCCTGTCCATTCTCACCTTAGAGGCTCCTGGTTGGACTTCATCTCTGTGGAGGGGAACAGACAGTATCCTAATTATATTTGTGTCCCCAGCTCCTAGTCAGAGACTCACCAGCTCTTCAGAGTTTGAAAGGTTTTTGTAGAAATGAACAAAAGACACAGGGATTGTAAGGACCGTCTGGGGTGTCTTCTCATTGCATAGTTCAAAGAATTCTAAATAACCTGTGATGGGGCTTAAAGAGAGGATTGGGGGTTAAGGGAATGTGGCACGGTGGTATGGGGGAAGGGGGTGCCCAGGCAGGCCTCTGTCCAGGCACCTCTTCTCCCTGAGGACCAAACACAAACAGGCATGGTATAGAATAGTTTATTCAGAGTAGGGGATGGGAGTTAGTGGTAGAGAAAGGCAGAGAGAGAGAGAGAGAGGGTAGAGAAGTGGAGTGGAGTCTGGCCATGACCATGTGGGGGGGGGGAGGAGAGCCCAAAGGGCAGAGAGGTGAGAGAGTCTGGGAAAGGGGAGAGCAAAAAGAGGGAGAGGAGGGGCAAGTAGCCCCTCTTATAGTGGGCCAGATCTCTGGGGCGGGGCATACCTGGCTATTGCCAGGTAGGTGTGGGGTAGAGCTTAGACAGAATACCAACAACCTGGGAATAGGGGGAGCACAAGCATGAAATCCTTCACCCCTTCTCAGGGCCAGCCTCCCAATGTCCTCTTTCCAAAGGCTTGAATCCTGCTGGGCAAGCAGCCAATCTAAAGTGGGCAGGAGCATTGGCTCTCCAGTGTTCTACATGGTTCTGGGTAAGAACGTTCACCACCCTGAAGCACGTTTTGTTTTATCGATGAACTGGTAACCCCAGATGCTCCCAAGACCTTTTCCAACTGATATTCCATGACCCTCATTGAAATAATCCAGATCTGGGAAGACTTTCTCTCTTATCCCAACTTTCTGCCGTCTTTAGAGTTATATGTGAGTCATGTGCACACTAGACCAATTATCTGCATAACTGTTCCTGAATAAAAGGTAGCACCTAACTAGAGAATGTCTGGGCTCCCAGCACAGCAGACATCCCCCATACGGAACAACGACGCCTCCGGGGGAGCACAGCAGAGCTGTTGTGAGCTCCTCCCTTGGTCTCCCCTCTGCCTACACGAGAGGGGCCCACGCTCCTGCTCCTGTTTCTCCTTGAATTCATATCTTTGCCATGTGATTACATGGATTACTGGGTAGTGGCGGCTCCAAAAGATCATACTAGGCCAAACAGTTCCACGTGAGGTTTATTGAGAGGGGAAAGGGCAAAGATGGTGGCAGAAAGAAAGGAGGGGAAGAGAGAGAGGGAAGGAAGGAGGGGGGAGAGGAAGGGGAAGGAGAGAGGGGGAGAGAGGGGGGAGGGAGAGAGAGAAGGAGGAGCGTTCCCCTTATACCTTATATATGGATGGTGACTGGTGACATGGTCACAAGTAAAGGTGAGCCCAAAGGATTCTGGGAATGTAGTGGCCGTTGTATTGACAACAGGTGTGTAGGTCACGTTGTTGCCTATGTGATGCCGCAGGTTTCGGGGGTCCTGGTACCAACACTTACCATTTGTCTTCATCTTCACCACTGGCTCCAGCTTCATGTCACTGTGTCCTGCTGACAGCCATTCCCCAGACCTGCCATGCAGCGAGCCTTTGTACATTTGCTAATAACTCCTAGACCTATACCATGAATAAAATCATCACCCCAGGACTGGGGTCAACTCAGTTGATGTAGTGCTGATCATGAAACCACGAGGGCTTGGTTTTGATCCCTAGAACCATCATTAAAACAAAAACAAACAAACAAACCAACATAACAAAATAAAACCAACTGTGCTATGGTGGTACCCACTTACACGGGGAGGTGGGGACAGGAAGATCTCTGGGGCTCACTATTGGCATTTTGTCTAGGCTCTGCCCCACAGTTACCTGGCAACAGCCAGGTGTGCCTGACTCACTGTAAAAGGGGCTGCTCACCCCTCCTCTCTCCTGCCCTCTTGCTCCTGCCGCCCGCCCTCCCCATTCCTTTCCCACATCCATGTGTTCATGGCTGGCCTCTACTCCTCTACTCTCTCTCTCTCTCTCTCTCTCTCTCTCTCTCTCTGTCTCTACTCCCTCAACTCCCCTCCCATGCCCTGAATAAACTCCATTCTATACTGTCCTGTCCTGTGGCTGGACCCTCAGGGGGAAGGGGTGCCTCGGCATGGGTCTGAAGAGGCGCCCTTCCCCCACACCTGTGTACCATCCACCGCAGGCATTCCTTCTCTGCTTATCTTTTTATAAAACACAACACTCACTGGCTAGCCAGTCTATCCTACTCAGGGATAATTCCAGGCCGATGCTACTACCTCAAAAGACAAGGTGGCATCTGAAGATGAGCTCAGGGGTGGGGGCTGCACACACTGCCAAATTAAATGAAACAAAAAGTCACAAACCTCCTAAAAAAAAGTTCAGGAAACAAAGCAGCTTGTTGTCAATCATCAACAGTGACATTTGCTTTCCTCAGACTGAGCAGCTTTTGTTTTTCTGGGGACTCTGGGGCCGGATACGTGAGAGGGGGCTGCTGATACTGAAACTTGAATACTTAGATGGCGCCCAGTGCCCCCGGTACCCACAAACCAGCTGCATTTAATAGAGCAGGAGCAAACAAGTGCTGGGAACTGTCTGCCTCCACGTCGGTTAAGTCACCGGTGAGCATCGAAACTTGAGCGTACTTCGACAGTTTGAGTTCATTGGCCTGTTCTAAATAACTGGCAATGCAGACAGACACTGTCTTTCTTTGTCTTCTTTCCTTCTCGACACGTCTCAGTGTTTCTTGTCTCGGCCCCAAGGCACTCCAGCCACAGGGCACTATGCAATAATATATCACCTTTGGCCTAGTCGCAGCCTGAGCCACAGATTTTACACTTGGACTAGCAGCAGGGAAGCAGACTGTGTTTCTGCATGAGGCCCGGTTCAGGGGTGAGGAAGGGTAAGAAAGGGGGGTAGTGCATCAGAGCAGACCAGGATTCCATCTCAGTGGCAGGCTCATTATACACAAACACCTGCACAGTCAGCATTCCCGAGCTCTGTATCCAGAGCCTGGTAGCCACAGTCGTTTTAGCTGTAAAATGGTAACATTCCTATTTCACATTGTATGGGAAAACACTATACAATATGAAGTACGTTAACATTGTTTCCAGGACACAGATACATAGTACATGTTGACCAGGATTAGTAGCAGGATTATGAATAGCCAAGAGTATGGATTTTGTGTATAGTGCTACCAGCTAAACCTGTGAATTTGGAAACTGTACTCAATGCTCAAGACTGTAGCCAGCACAAGAAGAAATATGTCATGACAAACATAGACCTCCACAATGACAGTGTCTTGAAGGCAGCCCTTGGGGACAGAACCACACAGTCAGCAGACCCAGAAACTGCCACCTGTACCCCATTTCAAAGCCTCAAGGCACCGAGGGTCTAGAAAAATCGCAGCTCTCCGTTTTGTCTGTTATTCCCTCAGCAGCACCCTGGGGGGGTCTCTTGGCAAATAAGCCCAATGCCTCTATCCCATGCTTTCCTTGGATTCTTGGCAGCTATGTCAGATCATTGACAATTAGAGAAAGGTTACTCATTCCGTTAGCCACTCTTCAGGGCCTGGGAGGAACCCAGGTGAAATGTGTGGCTGGGACTCCAGCTTTGACAGCAGGTTGGTCTTGGGCAAGGGATAAAAACCGAGAACAAAATGAACTAATCTGGTTCCCTCGTCAATATTGAAGTCTTCCTCAGCCCCAAAGCACAGTTATATGACATTATAGGAAATAATTATCTGAAATCCAACTACAGCGGAGATCGTGGGCATCTTTGATGGAGAAAGTAGTCCCGGAAGGCAGCATGAAGCCCGGCATTATCAGGGTAGTGAAGTGGAAAAGATCCCCTGCGTCCCAAGCAGGACCACATGGGGCAAATCAGAGCAGCACCAGGGAGACACTCTTTACCTCTCGCTGAGAAGCATCCTTCTCCACACGTGCTTGTTCCTGAAGAACTCAAGGCCTAAAGCCCTCATTCCTTCTAGGCTCTGCCTAACAGTTACTGGCTGTTGCCAGGTAGACCTGGCTTGTTAATAATAGAGCTGTTTGGCCTCTCCCCTCCCCCTCCCCTCTTCCTTCCTCTCTCCTCCCCGCTCCTTCTCTCTCCTCTCCTCTCCTCTCCTCTCCTCTCCTCTCCTCTCCTCTGTCCTCTTCCCCTCCCCTCTTCCTCTCCCCCTCTTTCCCTCCCCTCTCCCCTCTTCCCCTCCCCTCCCTTTCCTCCCCCTTGTTTCCTGACTCTTCTCTCCTCTCCCCTCCCCCTCTCTTCACGTGTTCCTGGTGGGCCTCCCCTCTGCTCTCCTTTTCTCTCCCCTCCTCTCCCCTCCCTCCCTTCTCCTCTGCTCTCCTTTCCTCTCTGTCCCCTCTCTTTCTCTGTCTTTATTCCCTTGTCAACTTCCCTTCCTATGCCTTCAATGGGGTAGAATAAACTCGATTCTACAGTATACCTGTTGTCCTGTGGCTGGTCCCTCAGAGGGAAGGTGTGCCTCAGCATGGGTCTGCAGAACACAGCCTTTTAAAAACATGTCTTTTAAAAAGCACAACACACAGTAAGTAGGAACAGGGTCAAGGTTCGGTAACATTCTGGATTTATGGTATTTGTGTTGGGTACCCAAAGGGTTAAAGAGGACCAGAAGGTATACTGCAGACCTGAGGAAGCCTACTCTGGATCTGGGATTCAGGAAGGAGGTTGAGGCTTTGTAATCCAGGAGTGAATGGTGTTAGGATTTGCTTCTGTTCTGTCACAAAGAGAGCTCTGACCCCCTCCTAGCATTTAGGCAAGAGCTATGGGACTAGCTCTGGACACCATTTTAGAGCAAAAGAAACATCTCTTTTGGGCTAAAACATTTCATCTCATTGAGGATGTGAGACTGCCTCCGGTAGTATCATTTCAAGGTGACTTCTATGCCAGCCCAGTTGCCCAGTCCTTTAGATTCATGATGGATTCTTTTTTTATGGGATGCATTTGTTGATTGTGTTAATTTTCAGAAATTCTACCTCAACTTTTTTCTCTCCACATGGCCACGTTCATATCATCTGCCGCATAGGAAACTTGTAAGGATTAAACGATGTCTATAAAAGTCTTGTAATAAGGTTACTCAGTGAACTTCACGCTCTTGCTGCCACTCTCCTCTGGCTTGCGATGCTATTATGCTGTGCTTGCTGTTAACCCCCTGCCCTCCAGTCATTCAACTGGAGCTGCTGTGTGCTATGAAAGGCAGCCTGCCACGCCCAAGCCCCACCTCACTGAAGCCATAATAGCCGAAGTAATAGTAAGAGAAATCAGGATCTTTGTATCTAATTAGATTTGAATGAAGTTATAGAGGTGGGGTCCTTGTGACTTAGTCCCCTTATCAGGAGAGAATCTTTCCTGTCTTCCCCTTCCTCCTTCCTTTTCTTCTCAGACACAGTGAGAAAGGCAGCCGGCTATCTGCCAGTGAGAAATGCAGTTCTCAATAGAACCAGATCAGACAGCACCTTAGTCATGGATTTCCTAGTGTCCGGAGTCATGTGGACATAACTCTACCCCTTCAGCTCCTGTAACATGTTATTGGTGACTCTGGAAGAGATTCCCACTCTGGTGCTTCCTCCCTCTTCCTAGTGTAATCACTGTCCTTAGCTAGTAATGATTACAGTCAATCGGAATTATGTGGCCATTTGCTAGCATTTTATGCCAGTTTTTAAGCTTTGTAAGGGTCAAGGAGTGACTGTACTTTTTCTCTGTGAGCAGGCACATCTTTCTGTAAGTGAGAGAGTGTGCATTCAGTAACCAAGGAGGAGCTGAAGAAAATCGTGGGTCACTCTAAAGAAGAGCAAACCTGAGAGACAGGGTGAAATAAAACAAAACAGACTCAAAGATCGTGATCCATGGAGTCAGCGATTGTTAGAGCCACAGAGAAGAAAATCCAGAGGACGAGACAGTGACCAAGCAGTTCAATTTGTGTAGGGTTTAGGAATGCAATTTCCTTTGGAGATAAAGATTCTGGAAGAGCAGGAGGAGCAGGAGGATGTGCAAATGTACTTAAGGGCTCTTGCATTTCCCATCGAGTGCCGCAGGAGTTAGTGGAAGAGCCTTCACAGAATAACCTAGAACTAAGTTCCAGTGGCTCCACAAAGTTGACCTTAAACACACACACACACACAAAGAGAGAGAGAGAGAGAACATCACACATGTTATATGAAGAACATCAATACTTGAACATTACAGAGGAGCAAACAGAAATAATGAAAAGGAAGGTGAGGCAGAGAAATATCCAAGGTAGCAGGGACTATGAAAGAACAGGAAAGTCAAAGGACTTAGACCCAGGCTTCCTTCTGCAGTAAGTGGTTACCATGAAGAGTTCAATGAGTTAGTACAGAGACAGCAACGGTGCCTGCCGTGAACTGACAGGTCCGTGCTAGTCTAATAAGCTTGAGAACTTGATCTAATCTTGCTGGGTCCAGTCTCCTGGCACCAGGCCAGCCTTACTGGCTGAAGTTGCTCAAAATTGCCCTGAGGTCTACATTAGTCCACTCTATTTACAGAATTCCGTATATGGAGTTTTGCACAGAGCAGACATTCAATACATATGGCTCTACTTTAGCCTTCAAAACTGGGAAACTCTTCATTTAACAGACATGGGAACTGGTTTAAGCCCCATCAGGACTGAATAAGTCTCTCAGTCTTTCAGTCCCTCTCCCTCTCCCTCTCCCTCTCCCTCTCCCTCTCCCTCTCTCCCTCCTCTTCTTCTCCTCCTCCCCTTCCCCCTCCCCCTCCCCTTCCCCTCTTCCCCCCTCCCCCTCTCTCTTGGCTCCCTGTTGCACATCCAGACCCCGCAGTGCATACCAATGGGTGCATGACACTTGCTCAATAACCACTTACTAAATAACTCACTGATTATTTAACTTGTCACTTCAATGCCCTCCGCCCACCAAGTAGAAGTTTAGATTCTTCAAGATAGATCCAGAAACATGGACACCACAAGAGGCTGACAATTTCTTTCTTTCTGTATAAAAAATTCTATGTATAGAGAAATCCCTGAGCAAGGCCACAGCCAGCTGTCACTTCATGTCAACGTGTGCAAGCACAGAACCCTGTGTGATGGGCAGAGTTCTTGAGGTTTGCCATGTTGCCGTCTGTCAAATGGAATGCGTTAGGAAGGGAGGCATAAGCCCACAACGTGAAAGATACAGGTAGGTATTTTTCGGGCAGGAGACTAAAGGATTTCAGAGGTGTGTAGTTTAAAACAAAAACAGATAAACATTTTTTTTCTCTGAGTCTTAACTCAAGTTGCAACTGATGGTAACAGGAAAAACTTCAGACTATTCCATCATTTCCTTGGCTGTTATTTCTATTGTCCTGGGCAATAAATTCCAGTGTTTGATCAAATAATGACAGATGCCATACTGTCCCATTCAGGTGTCCCCAGCTTATCCGGAACGACTCTCCTCTAGTCAGCTCATTTCTTAAAGCTTGGCTGCATCTGGTTTCAACGGTACTATAAACAATCATCATTGCATTGTAAAACTGGAAACTCTCCACTAAAATAGTGTTTTGATCTGGGTTGCCATAGCAATAAGTGTATCCTCCCCTCTTCGGAGGCCTTGTTATATGAAGTATCTGTGATTTGCTCAGAATGGCCCCAGTTCATCTGTCAAAATGGGTTTTTCCTTTTTTAAAATAATGATCCAGAAAAATCCCTCTGCGGCCACAAATATTTTACAGCCGTAACGAGAGGCATCGGCGTCCTCGAGCTTTATAAATCTACGCCATTATTACATTAGAATAAATCATGTTGCTTCGGTATATCGCACGGGCCCTTGCAAGAGTAATATCAGATCCGCGTTGAGCCTGGGTGTGGCAGTTTGTAATGGAAAGAGTATTATTAAGTGTGACTTCAGAAGTGAATCCTGCGCCAGTTTGCTAGAGAGAAACCCTAGAGCAAAAACTATGGAAATTACTTCTTATTTGTATAAAAATGCTGCAAGCAGCTATTCAGGTTCAACCTGGGTTACAATTAGAATGTGGGGAGCCACGGTGCGCACCAGAACTCGAGCCCAGATGTTCCACTGGTGTTTGAATGCGGGTCATTCATTAGTAGGAGAGGGAGAAAATCAGAAATCCTGCAAGTTTATCAGTGTCACCAGGAAAAAAAAATACTGACAGCATATTATTTAAAATAAAAATGTTCCACTCAGTTATAGTAATTTGGTACCAGAACTGTGATTGTTCCTCCCCCCCCCCTTCTGGGTACAAGAATAAACAGATATTATATCAACAACACCAGCAACAGAATCCACAAAAGGGGGTGAGATCGGTTTTCATCTACGACAAACGGCTACAGCGGTTACTTTGTGAGTCACTACCAGCTACAGGGCTTGTTCTGTGTAATTCACTGCTTGCCACTGCCCTGTAATATCTGATGTGGGAATATTAACAGCATCCGTGGGTAAAAGAACAGGAAGGATCCATCTGTATCCGATGCATTCTAATTAAAACGTAATTACCGCACGAGGAGTGAGCTGCCAACCTCACTCCCTTTTCCCAAGCACAAACCACACAAAGGGAGCCCCGAGTCCTCCACGATTTCTATCCCACTGAACAGCCAGGAAGGCAGGCAGCAGCAGACACTCTCCCCTGCATTTTCAGGTGACTCAGTCTTAAACAACTGCAGCCCCAGAAGACATTCAGGGGCAAGAGGCTGTACACATCTTCTGTTATAATTGACCTGGGCTTTGAGATTTCTCTGTCATGATGTATCCCAGAATGGTGCATGATGGGAAGACCCTTGTTATCCCTCTACCAGCTGAGCCATGCGGACAACATCAAGTAGGCCTGGGACTTGGGAAGAAAGGGAAGAAATATTGACAGATAAGTAACCACTCCAGGAAATGACAGACAGCTAGCGCTGCTGGTCCCCTCAGGACGCTGTGGTAATCCTTTAACCTCATGCTCAAACTCTGTGCTCTTTCGAAGAGATGGAAGAGAAGAGGGAAAAAGCAAATTGCTTAATCAAAGCCCTTAATGTGTGACCAGGATTAGTAACTAGACTGACAGTTATAAAAGCCTTCTTAAAAATACCTTGGCACCAATGAAGTCATATCTGTAGACTTGTAAAGGAGCCTTTCAGTAGGCAAAGGTGATTTGCCAAAGTTGGTTGGTTCCCCTATGCAAGAAATCCAGGCATTCCAAACTAGTCTACTGACCACCAGGAATTTCTCCTCGGCTACCAAAAAGTAAGGCTACAGCTTGACTGCCTTCTGGCTGGTGAAGCTCCCGGCTCGCCATCTTATATGAAGTTGTCTTCATCCAAGAGACACCATACCAGGTGTCAGTTGAGTTTCCGTCTACAGAAGAAGAATCAGCTTTGGCATAAGTCATTTGCTGCTGAGGGCACTGGAAGGCGTCAGGGTTCTATCTCAGAGAGGAAGTGCTAACAGACTAAAGTGGCTCTGTCAATTCACATTAAATATAGAAAAGAACAGCACACTCGATTCGTACATCGTGAGAGGTAACAGTGCGTGCTCCACTCTTGGGGTTTTTTTGTTTGTTTGTTTGGTTGGTTGGTTGTTTTGGTTTGTTTTTTTGATTGTTTGCTTGGTTTCTTTGTGGTTGAGGTGGTTAATCTTAAAGAGTGGTGGGAAGTGTGCAGTAGTTACCTCATCCTAACACAGGGTGTTCTGAGGTCCTGCTGGGGGGGGGGGGCGGGAGGGGTTGCTACCACCACGATGAGAGTTGTTATAGAGAGATCAGTAAAAGCATTATTGTTCAGCCATTTTGATCATCTACTCAATCCCCACTCTCAAGACATTACCAATCTACCTAAGAGAGAAGCAACGAAAGCTTGATGGAACTTCAGCAAGCTGGCCTTGTTGAACCCATAGAGAAAGAGGAGTGTGGTGTCTGT
The DNA here is from genome assembly GCF_947179515.1 of Apodemus sylvaticus. Lineage (NCBI taxonomy): Eukaryota > Metazoa > Chordata > Mammalia > Rodentia > Muridae > Apodemus > Apodemus sylvaticus. The sequence goes on from NC_067482.1 coordinate 3,758,255, forward strand.
AATTGTCCCTGGCTCCCGCTGCTCTACCTCTGTGTCAGCTATCTAGTGCCATGAAATAATTTAGCAACTCAAAGTCATAACACTTACTGTCTCACTTCCTAATTGGCATGAATCTAAGAGGGGCTTCCCAGATCTGGGGTCCAGGTCTTTTTAATGGTGCATTATGGGAGAGCTTGATTGGGCCTGGAAGACCTTCACATAAGTCACTCGCACGGTTGTTGACCAGAGTCCTCGGTTCCTAACTGGCTGCTGCAAGCTTCATTTCCTCATCGTGCGGGCTTCATGAACGCTCGGGGCATGGCAACCAGTTTGAGCCAGATCAAGTGAGCTAAAAGAGAGTGTGAGAACCCAAGCCAGAAGCAGTTTTTCTATAGAACCATTAAGACAATATAAAATAAAAAACATTCATTACCTCACAACTTAATCAAAGAAAGAAAACATGCATAATCTTCATCCTGTCTGATTTTCCCTCCTTCACTACTAGCTTGTCAAAAATCACCACAAGACAAACCACTGGCAATATAATGAGCAATAATGATGTTTAAAGGCAGTAGGTACTATGATGTTTACATATACAACAGTTTCAGAAATATGTATCTCACATAAATCCATGTTTTTATAGTTGTCTTTCATAAATAAACACTTATTTGTGTTTGAGACAGGGTCTCTATAGTTCTGGCTGACCAGGAGGTCACTATTTAGGCTAGGATGGGCTTAGACTCCTGATCCTGCCTCTCAAGTGCTGGTGTTTAAACGTGTATGCCATCACATTTGGCCTACATAATAGATGTTCACATTCATGTATACACACACACACACACACACACACACACACACGCATGCACACACATATATGCATACACACATGCATGCACACATATACATGCACACATATATACATGCACACACATACATGCATACACACATGCATGCACACATATATACATGCACACATGCATACACATACATGCACACATACACACATCCATATACACATGCACACATATACATGTGTACACACACGCATACATACACACATGCAAACACACATGTGCATACATATGCACACACATGCATACACGTGCACAGATACATAGATACATATACATATGCACAAACATGCATATATATACACATGCAAACACACATGTGCACACACATGCATACATATACACATGCAAGCACACATGCACACACACACACACATTCCTATAGGTGACATGTTCCAAGTGTTCCTTGAACTATAAGAATGGAAGTTATTTGTTGTCTGACACAAGGTTTCTGACATGCACAGGCAGGGTATGTAGCTCCTGCTCCAACCTGCCTCCATTTGCCTCCTGAGTACTAGGATTACAGAAAGACATCACAGTACCTGGCTGGAAATTGACTTCTAACAAAAACTTTATTTTATGATTTCTTTTCATATTTTATTTCTGAAACAAGCCTCTTATGTCTGAGGTTTGCCTCATATTACACATGCAGCTGACAATGGCCTTGAACTCCAGATCCTCTTATTTCTCTGTTCAAAGTGATGAGACCGCAGGTGTTCTTGTTTTCTTTCCAATTTCCCCCTTTACCTAAAGCGTGGACGTAGCCACTGTTTTCCCGTCCAGGGGAATCTTCTGCTCCACAGTGACTTCAAGGTAAAATGCAGGGGCACTGAGCAAGCTGCTGGGACACTGTCATGAACCCACTCAGGGGGACCCCCCCACAAACCAGCTCCTCCTCTTGTCCCCCATTATCTGAATAGAACACTGTCTGCCCAGACGCTTGGTCCAGAAGCACAGGCATTACCTTGATGCCTTTCTCTCTCCTCCTACAGAACCAGCGCACCAGTGAATCTAGAGAGCTTCGACATGCTTCACAGCCCACAGTCTTGCTGTGGTGATTGTAGGGGTGGTGGTTTGAATGAGAATGGATCCCATAGGCTCATAAATTTGAATGCTCAGGGAATGGCACTACTTGAGAAGGATTAGAAGGTGTGGCCTTAATGGAAGAAGTGTGTCACTGGGGTGGGCTTTGATCTTAAAAGCTAGGCCCAATCTCTCCCTCTTCCCCTCTCCTCCCTCTCCCCCTGTTCTCCTGTCCCTCCCTTCCCCCTCCCCTCCCTCTTCCCTTGCCCATCCCCCTTCCCCCTTTATTCTCTCCCCTGCTGGCTTCCTGTGAATTCAGATGTAAACTTTCAGCTCCTTCTCCAGCACCATGTCTGCCTTGCTTCCTACCATGACAGTTATGGACTAAACCTCTAAAATTGTGAGCCAGCCCCAATTAAGTGTTTTCCCTTGTAAGAGTTCCTATGGCTATGGTGTCTCCTCACAGCAGCAGAGCACTGACCAAGACACCAGTTAACTGGCACTCTGGTCTGGGGAGCTCCATCAGTCTCCTGCGTGTGTTCTTGTTCCATTCGCAAAATGTGCCCAGAGTGACGTAATTCAAAGCACTCACAATGTCTACACCCCTCTACTGTCCCCATCACCAGTCACCCTTAGCAAGCACTGGAAGCTCCTTATCCTGTCTCGAACACACCTGCTGACGTGCCCCTGGCATTGAGGTCAGACTTGCCTATGAAGGAGGGGCATGGTCCTCATGACACCACCCTGGTGGGAGTCTCTACATGGTGGAGCCGTGTCTGAAACACTACCCACACTCATCTCTGCACATCCGCGAGGTCCAGAGCTCAGCATAGCCTTATGCTATGACTGGCATACTTCACAGTCAGATCTCACTCTCTGAGTAGCCTTCGACAGCCTAACTACTGGTTTGTCTTTTTCTTCTCTTTTCTTTCTTGCTGTCTTGTCTGTCTTCCCAAACAGAATGTCTTCTTGTTAACGGATAAGTCCCCCGCACAAAGCCACATGGCAAATGTCTAATAAAAAAATTTATTGAATAAAAGGAAGTCAATTACTAACATTCCCAGACAAGGAACAGCTCCTACCTGCAGGCACAGTCTGGTAATGAGCTTGGCTCTGAGATCCTGTACAGGGTATATTTGAGAATGTGTGTTAAAACTGAGCATGAAAAAAGAAGTCAAGACTTCCTTGTGTGCACCTAATTTGTGAACATTACTGCTAAGCTAAGAAAGGAGGGCAAGCGAGAAAGAGACATTGGGACCCGGGAACCCCAGCTGTGCTCAGCACCCTTAGCTCCCTCGGAGGCAGCTAGAGCCACAGAACTTGGGTCATGTTTACAATTTAACACTGTGAGTGCCTGGAGTTGTGGCTGGAAGTTATACAAGTGTGGGCCAAAGTTAATGGCACTAAGTCAGGTGGATGAATTAGTCTCCGAATGCTCTGCCTTTGAAATTGGCATCCTCAATAACTCTAAAACAGTTTCCCTGGAGTCGACTTTCTAACAGCAGCACAGTGTCTACCATGTTAGTGCCATCCTGAGAACATCTTACAAAGATCTCATTTAATTTTCTCTTCCTGTCTTGGAAGGATAATTGAGTACACAGATATCAACCAGTTCTCAAGATGGAAGGCAGAGCTGGGATTCGAACCCCAGATTTCCTCGTTTTCTACACTGAGAATAACTGCTTATTGAGTAGCAATTAGGGTCTATCAAGTCCCTAAAAGAGACATCCATATTATCACTCCCAAGAACCAGGGGATGTCACAAAAGAGAGAACAGATTTTACAAGCCAGTGAATGGGAGAGGCGCTGTAAAACTCTGTCTACAGGATACATCATGGCTATCACATCATGAGCACACAGCACCTGTGGCACAGAGACCTGCACAGAAAAAAGACATGGGAGTCAGATGGGAAGAAGGTGGGAAGGAGGGGGTCAGCAGCAGTAAGAGGGAATGGAAGAGGATAATGAGGGGGATATAACCACAATACACTGCATATATATATAATATTAAAATAAAAATTATCAATGTAAGCTTCTCACTTTGCTTTCTGATGTGAACACCAACCCCTGAGGTTGTCTGGTCACTAGTGTACAAACACAAGAAACTATCTCTGAGGACAAGTGCCGGTTAGACACTTCTGGACACACAAGGTTGAGGATTGGCCTCCTGTGACAAACCTTTCCTAGGTTCCCTTCCCAGTGGCCCGGCAGCCTCTGAAGGGACATTTGTTTTCTTTGCTTTGCTTTGTTTTTTAAGATGGTGCTTCTCTGTGTAGGTTAGACTGTTCTGGAACGTGCTTTGTGGATAATGCTGGCCTTGAACCTACAGAGATCTGCCTGCCTCTGCCTCTTGCATGCGCCACCATGCCTTTTAGCCAGCATGCTTTTATTAACATTTTGGGCTCCCTTTCTTTCTGAAGTGTTCCTGCGGCCATGTGGCTTGTCCACCTGGGCTTCATCCATCCGTCCACCCACTCCTTCCTCCACCCCTGTCCTCTGTGGTGGGACTAACCCCTCCAGCTCTGCTCTCATCACAGATGGTTGGGAACCGTCATGTAGGGGCTGGGAATTGAACTCAGGTCCTCTGGGGGAGCAGTCAGTGCTCTCAACTGCTGAGCCATCTCTCCAGCTCCTCTTCACTCTCAAACCTATCACACTTGGATCCATTACTGAGTCTTCACCTTCTTTCCTGCAATTTAGTTTGGGTTCATTGTCTTATCACTTCAGATCTATTGACTCCTCTATTAGACAACGTTTTTCTTTTAGTGGACATTGAGGTTTTTCTTCATGGAATAGATTCTGATTATGGTCTCTCCTCCCTCTACTATTCCAAGTTCCTCCTCACCTCCATCTAGTCCACATCCATCCTTTCTGACTTTCTGATTCCTGCTAAAAAAGAAAAAATAACAAAAAACAAAGAGAAAAACAGCCTTCTAAGAGATAATAATAAACTAAAATATAAAGATAAATTAAAAAATAACAAATTATAATAGGATGAAATAAACAGAAAGAAAAGAGTTCAAGAAAAGACACAAGAACAGATATAGATGCAAAACCACAAGTGTTCACACATTCAGGAATCCCACAAAAATACAAAATAAAAATGTATAATATATACATAAAACTTGTATGGAAAAATAAAATAAAAGTAAAGAAAAGTAAAGTAAAAAGAAGACCAAATGGATTTGACAGATATCTACAGAACATTTCATCCTAAAACAAAAGAATATACCTTCTTCTCAGCACCTCATGGTACCTTCTCCAAAACTGACCACATAATCAGTGACAAAACAGGCCTCAACAGATACAGGAAGACTGACATAATCCCATGTATCCTATCAGATCACCACGGACTATGGCTGGTCTTCAATAACAACAAAAACAACAGAAAGCTCACATACACATGGAAGCTGAACAATGCCCTACTCAATGATAACTTGGTCAAGGAAGAAATAAAGAAAAAAATTAAAGACTTTTTATAATTTAATGAAAATTAAGGCATGTTGTATACCCAAACTTATGGGACACAATGAAAGCAGTGCTAAGAGGAAAACTCAGCTCTAGTGCCTCCAAAAAGAAACTGGAGAGAGCATACACTAGCAGCTTAACAGCACACATGAAAGCTCTAGAACAAAAAGAAGCAAATGCACCCAAGAAGAGTAGACAGCAGGAAATAATCAAACTCAGGGATGAAATCAACCAAGTAGAAACAAAAAAACTATACAAAGAATCAACAAAACCAGGAGCTAGAACTTTGAGAAAATCAACAAGACAGATGAAAAGGGAGATGTAACAGGAACTGAGGAAATACAAAATATCACCAGATCCTACTACAGAAGCCTATACTCAACAAAACTGGAAAATCTGGATGGAATGGACAACTTCCTAGACAGATACCAAATACCAAATTTAAATCAGGATCAAATAGACCATCTAAATAGTTCTATAACCCTTCCGGAAATAGAAGCAGTCATTAAAAGCCTCCCAACCCCAAAATGCCCAGGACCAGATGGGTTTAATGCAGAGTTCTATTAGATCTCCATAAAAGACCTAATACCAATACTCTTCAAACTATTCCACAAAATGAAACAGAAGGAACACTACCCAATTCGTTCTGTGAAGCCACAATTAAGCTAATACCAAAACCACACAAAGACCCAACAAAAGAAGAGAACTTCAGAATGATTTCCCTTATAAATATCGATGCAAAAATACTCAGTAAAATTCTCACAAACTGAGTCCAAGAAAACATTAAAACAATCATTCACCATGATCAAGCAGGCTTCATCCCAGGGATGCAGGGATGGTTCAATATACGGAAATCCCTCAACGTGATCTACTACATAAACAAACTCAAAGAAAAAAACCACATCATTTCATTAGATGATGAAAAAGCTTTTGACAAAATTCAACAACCCTTCATGTTAAAAGTCTTGGAAAGATCAGCAATTCAAGGCCCATACCCAAACATAGTAAATATACAGCAAACCAGTAGCCAACATCAAACTAAATGGAGAGAAACTTGAAACTCTAAACTCAGGGACTAGACAAGGCTGCCCACTCTCTCCCTACTTATTCAATATCATACTTGAAGTCCTAGCCAGAGCAATTAGACAACAAAAGGAGGTCAAAGGGATACAAATTGGAAAAGAAGTCAAAATATCACTATTTGCAGATGATATGATAGTATACCCTAAGTGACCCCCAAAATTCTACCAGAGAACTACTAAATCTGATAAACAACTTTAGCAAAATGGCTGGATATGAAATTAACTCAATTAGTAGCTTTCCTATACTCAAAGGACAACCAGACTGAGAAAGAAATTAGGGAAATGACACCCTTCACAACAGTCACGAATAATATAAAATATCTTGGTATGACTCTAACCAAACAAGTGAAAGATCTGTATGACAAAACCTTTAAGTCTCCGAAAAAAGAAATCAAAGACCTCAGAAGATGGAAAGATCTCCTATGCTCAGGGATTGGCAGAATTAATATAGTAAAACTGACCATCTTGCAGAAAGCAATCTACAGATTCAGTGCAATACCCATCAAAATTCCAACTCAATTCTTCATAGAGTTAGAAAGAGCAATTCTCAAATTCATTTGGAATAACAACAACAACAACAACAAAAACCCTAGGATAGTGAAAACTATTCTCAACGATAATAGAACTTCTGGAAGAATAACCATCCCTGACCTCAAGCTGAACTACAGAGCAATAGTGATAAAAACTGCATGGTATTGGTACAGTGACAGGCAAGTAGATTAATGGAATAAAATTGAAGACCCAGAAATGAACCTGCACACCTATAGTCACTTGACCTTTAACAAAGGAGCTAAAACCATCCAGTGGAAAAAAGATAGCCTTTTCAACAAATGGTGCTGGTTCAACTGACAGTCAACATGTATAAGCATGCAAATTGATCTATTCTTATCTCCCTGTACAAAGTCCAAGTGGATCAAGGACCTCCACATAAAACCATATACATAGAAGAGAAAGTGGAAAGCCTTGAACACATGGGCACAGGGGAAATTTTCCTGAACAGAACACCAATGGCTTATGCTCTAAGATCAAGAATCAACAAATGGGACCTCAAAGAATTGCAGAGGTTCTGTAAGGCAAAGGACACTGTCAATAGGACAAAATGGCAACCAACAGATTGGGAAATGATCTTTATCAACCCTACATCCAGTAGAGGGCTAATATCCAATATATACAAAGAACTCAAGAAGTTAGACTCCAAACAACCAAATAACCCTATTTAAAAAATGGGGAACAGAGCTAAACAGAGTATTCTCAACTGAAGAAACTCGAATGGCTGCCAAGCACCTAAAGAAATGTTCAACATCCTTAGTCATCAGGGAAATGCAAATCAAACCGACCCTGAGATTCCACCTCACACCAGACAGAATGGCTAAGATCAAACACTCAGGTGACAGCAGGTGTTGATGAGGATGTGGAGAAAGAGGAACACTCCTCCACTGTTGGTGGGATTTCAAGCTGGTATAACTGCTCTGGAAATCAGTCTGGAAGTTCCTCAGAAAATTGGACATAGTATTACCCGAGGACACAGGTATACCACTCCTGGGCATATACCCAGAAGATACCCCAAAATGTAATAAGGACACATGCTCCCCTATGTTCATAACAGACATCTTTATAATAGCCAGAAGATGGAAACAACCCAGAGGAATGAATACAGAAAATGTGGATACATTTACACAGTGGAGTGCTACTCAGCTATTAAAAACAATGACTCCATGAAATTCACAGGCAAATGGATGGAGAAAAAAAAAATCATCCTGAGTAAGGTTACCCAGTCACAAGAAAAACACACAGTATGCCCTCACTGATATTAGCCCAAAAGTTTGGAATACCCAAGATTCAATTCACAGACCATATGAAGCTCAAGAAGAAGGAAGACTAAAGTGTGAATGTTTCAGTGCTTCTTAGAAGGGGAAATGAAATACTCACAGGAGGAAATATGGAGACAAAGTGTGGAGCAGAGAATGAAGGAAAGGCCATCCAAAGACCTCTCCACCTGGGGATCCATCCCATACAGTCACCAAACCCAGATGCTATTGAGGATGCTGGGAAGTGCTTGCTGGCAGGAGCCTGATATGGCTGTCTCCTGAGAGGCTCTACCAGAGCCTGACAAATACAGAGGTGGATGCTTACAGCCAACCATTGGACTGAGTGCAGGGTCCCCAGTGGAGGAGTTGGAGAAGGGACTGAAGGAGCTGAAGGGGTTTGCAGCCCCATGGGGGGAGCAACAGTGTCAACTGGCCAACACCTCCCTCCGCCCCCGGAGCTCCCAGGGACTGGACCACCAACCAAAGAATACACATGGAGGGACCCATGGCTTCGGCCACATATGGGGCAGAGGATGGCCTTGTTGGGCATCAGTGAGAGGAGAGGCCCTTTGGCCTGAGGGGGTTTGATGCCCTAGTGTAAGGGAATGCCAGGGTGGGAAGATGGGAGTGATGGGGGAGCACCCTCCTTGAGGCAGGGGGAGGGAAGATGGATGGGGCTTTCCAGAAGGGGTTAACATTTGAAATGTAAATAAAGAAAATATCCAATAAAAGAAAAAAAAGTAAAAATAAAAATAAAGATGCCCTGGCTTGACTGTGAGACAAAGACCCTCCCAAGATGCTGCTGAATTTGTTTCTGTTGTCCATCTCCTGTGAGGCATGGAGCTACCCTTAATAGTGGTTTGTTTCGCTAATGAGACATACCTGCCTAATTTTTCATTGGCAGTGGTTATCAATTACAGATGCTTTCTGGGTTAGGGATGGGGGCGTCTATCTACTTTCCTTTCAGCTCTAAGGCCCCCATGCAGACCTGTGCAGGCTCTGTGCATGCCCTGTGTGGGCCCCGCGCACGCCACCTCAGTCTGTGTGTTTCTATGTGTGTCCGTCCTGCTGTGTTCAGGGGCCTTGTTTCTTTGATGTCTTCCTTTCCCTTCTCCCCTCTGGCTCCTACAGTCCTCTTGCCTCTGCTCCTGTACGGGTTTGATGGAGCTAGACCGTTTAGGATCAAGTCTCTCTGCCTACGGTCTAACTGTGGGTCACTGTATTTGTTCTCCACCGCTGCAGAAGGAGGCTTCTCTGATGTCTGAGCAAGGCACTGATCTGAGTATAGCAGAATGTCATTAGGAGTGATTGTATCGCTACATTCCTCGTGTCCAGCAGTAGTGGTAGGCTTTCCCCTACGTCTGGGGGTTATCTAGTCTCAGGTTCTTAGCCACCCAAGCAGTCTTGCGTATGGGTTCCACCTCTTGAAGAGAGCCTTAAACGGAATCAGGTATTGGTTGGTAGCTCTCATTGTATTAGTGTGTCTTGCAACCAGGACACCCCACTGTAGAACAAAGGGTTTGTAGCTTGCTTCTAAAAGTTCTTGAACTCTGCTGTGGTCTCAGAACCCTCAGGTGGTGACTTACACACATAGAGGGATACTTACTGTGTGACGTGTAATTCGAAAGTTTATATCAGTAATCAAGACCAGAATGAAAAATTATGGTTTTGTCTCAGTCCACATTATCAATGAAAGCAGAAATAGCTGGCAAATGGCTGCCAATGAACCCACTATTTCATGTGACCTTACTGTTATCCAATAAATTCCGACACTGTGAGACAACACAGACATGCCTGTCTGCTCCCGGCATAGTGCTCATGACACTACATCCTTCACCATGTTAACAACTGAATGGGTTTCACTTTCTTACTTCTAACATTACCTTTACAGTAAGCATCCAGACCATGATTCTGCCAGCCCTAAAACGGGGTGACACCTGATTGATACATCCTAGGCAGGGAGCAGGCTGCAGTGCGGAGCTCTGTTACATGAAAACATTTCAATCAGCTTTCCTTATCAGGAAATCAGCTGGAACCTAGTTGCTCCTTACGCTCCCAGCATTTCTCAGAGCATCTAGACAGCAGCCTCACAGGACACAAGGAGACCAATTCCACACAATGGCTTAAAGCTTTCCCTGGTTGGGGTCCCTCCGATGCTCTCTAAGCCATAGTTACAATTCTAAATATTTGTTCCAAATGATGCAGCTCAGACAGGAACTGGTCAGTAACTGGTGGAAGGCAGGAGGGATGAACAAGCAAAATGGTCTCAAGGCGGGAAAGGGAGCAAGCACTCAGTGTCTCTGCTGCAGACAAACTAAGTCAAAAGTGTTAGCATTTAAATGGTCACACCTTGGCTTTGAACTTAACACTCCATTAAGCAGCTGAGGGAACTAACACCTCCATTCATGGCACCTTCACTCTTGTTGAAACCCAAGGAAGAGAAAGGGGAGGAGAAAGAACAGGGAAGGGAGCCAGGAATGTGGTGGTGGCAGAGGCCACAGGAGCTTCCAGTTCTGCCTGCAGCTCTCCTGCAGCTAGGAAACACATCAGTTGTCACTCTATTCCACATTCTGATTTGCACTGTAAATGAGGTGACCTCCTAAGTAGAATGATCAGAACCTCAGCGACAAGGAAAGCACCATTTTTGTCTGTAAACAAAAACGAAAGTAACATTCCTTAGAAGTCATGCTTGAGTTTAGAAATCTCCAGCACTTCATATGCTAATGTTGTGTGTTCATGACATAGGTGTAAAATCGAGAATTAAAGTGTGTTGGAAGGGGGCCCTTGTGGCTACAGGCTTATCATTTTGAAAATGAGATACTAAGGCTCAAAAAATTTGAGTTGCTAAGGCTAGCTAATGGAAACCTGGAGATCAGAATCAAATTTCCTAAATATAAATATCCTAAATAAGCATTTATTTTTATTTTATTATCTTTTTATTACCTCTTTTCCCCCAGGAATATAATAATGGCCCCAAGACTAAGAAGAATACAGAAGCTGTAGTAGATTATACAGCATCCTCTTCAGGTAGGGGATGCTGGTCATCCTTACCACCATATCACCATTAGCAACCCAAGTGACATTTTCCCCTCTAGACGTAGACCTGACCTAATGATTTCACAATTGGGTCTCACTCTTTAGTTTATATAACACTCTATCCTAATTTTAGTCCCACAGAACTTACAGGGATACTGTTCTCTCTCAGCCCATTAGGAAACATGCCTAACTTACAGTCTGTCAAACCATCGCCACGCAATGGAAGTAGGATTTAGTCATGAATTTCCATCTTTTCTGGGTGTTCATCTCTGGTTACATTACTAGGGTGGTGGTGCTGAGAAAGCAAAGGGGTTTGGAGTTTCTCTAAGAAGAGGTCAGTGTTTTAGGAAAGCCACAGGATTTGGGGCTTCACCACACTGTCCTGAAACTATTATTTCTTTTCTACACCATCGAAATGTGACCCTGAAACCTGTAAGGAGCTTAGACTTAGGATCAAAAGAGATGGTGTTCATTTCTGCAACAGAAGACACTTAGATGTGAGGGAGGCAGGGAGGGAGGGAGAAAGGGAGGGAGGGAGGGAGGGAGGGAGGGAGGGAGAGAGGGAAGGAGAGAGAGTCTCTTGGCCACTGCAACTCTTAAAAGTTTTCATTCAGGTAGAAACTTGGTCAGGAAAGCAAGTTCTAAGTAGTTCATAATTTCCCATCATTCCTTGGGATGTTACGATACTTCCCACGTGGACTCATTTTGTTAAATGTTTCTTCAAATATTGGTTGAGTTGGAGTTATTTCTAGTCACACAATTTAGGACTTTTCACGTGACAGCAAATAAGTTCTACTAGCAAAATTTCTAACTGGGAAACGCACAGTCGGACCAGAATCAAAAATTAAGAGGCAGAGGTCCTTTTATTCACACAGCCAGAACTGTTGTCAGTAGACAGACTAACAATCCTTAAGCTTCCTGGGAACACCTAGGAAATCTCTGGTTATGGCTCAAACTGCCTGCACCTTGCAGTAATTCGGTAATTCTGAGACCCTGCTTTGGAGTAAAATGAATTCAGATTATAAACTTGTCTCTCCTGCTTCTACTTTGGACACCCGACAGATGACTTGATCTCTCTAAGCCAGTGGTTCTCTGGGGCTGCATCTCAGATATCCTGCATTTCAAATATTTATATTATGATTCATAACAGTAGAAGAGTTGCAATTGAAAGTAGGAACAAAAATAACGTTATGGTTGGAGTCACCACAACTTGAGGTCGGAGTATTAGGAACATTGAAAACCGCTTGTCTAAGCTGTTCCTTCCTCACAAGTACACTGTTGGTGATAAGACTATGCTCAGGATCCCTGGGACCTGCTTCGTTTTCTCCTGGCATATAATAATTCCCAGTGAGTAGCAGTCACTTGTTCTGAGAACATCTGCACCTTCAGGAGCCATGGGGGAGCGCTCCTCTCCATGGTTCTCCCGGCCCCCTTAGCCACCCCCCTCTCTCTGGGCTGTATGGATTAGCCTCTGGTGCACTTGTAGCTTTTGTAGTGAACAGTTGTCAAGGTAAGTGTCTCTTCCCATGACCCTGAAGGTCCTTCCCGTTACCTTGACTCTACTTTTTCTTTATTAACTGTATCAGTTAAGTCTCAGAAGTTCTGTCATTAGTCAAAGCCAAGAGAAATGACAAACACATTCAAAGAGTTTAAGCCAAAATCAAATGTTCACAGGTTTTCAAACTTCAGTAGATTCAGCATGGTATAGAGATGCACATGAGGCCCGTGGTGAGGCCAGTCAGACCCTAGACACCTGCATACCATGACAGCATGCTCACTGGTGTCGCTCTGTTGGTCAAGTCACAGCAGGACATGACAGATTTTAGCCTTTTTCTTTCAAGAAAGAAAGGTAACACTGGGTCCATGCTTCTGCTGGATAAATCTGTGCACGGGATGCATAGTTTGTTAAGGAGAGTCAAGTATCAGATGGGTGTTTGGACCAAGAGCATGCATCTAGTGGCTTGTACCATCCCACAGTATTGAGTTGTCCCTTACAATGTGTAAAGGCAGTGAGCAAATAGATAAAAGGTGACCGGCAGGGTTGGCCGTCTTTGCCACTTTGAATCCCAAGCGTCTTTAGATTTGACTTTCCTCACCACCCTGAGTTCTTTGCTTTCTCAAATACAACTGCATCCCCAGAGACAGGGCTAAGCTTCGCTCAGCCCGCACACAGCTCAACCTTTTCCCTCCAGGTTGAGTGCGCCTGCTTTGCCCTGGAATGTACCATTATCCTCTGTGCCAGACGCCCTCCCTCAGAGTCTGGCTCCCGGCTGGCCTCCTCTATGAAGAAGCCCAGGTCTGGACTCGCTGACATCTGGCCTTGGAGCCATTTGCTAGTCGCTGGTCCTCTCAGGACTCAACTCAAAGCTCTGCAAGGGCAGAGAGACCTTCCACCTGTGGGCATGGGAAGGAAAGAACTCTGAGGTTTGCCAGTGATCACACAACACTGGGCACACAGCCCTCACTGGGGGCCTAAGACACATCAAACAGCCTTGAAACTCTGTGAGGATCATGGTTAGATGAGGTCATCCAGGTTTCAGGAGATCAGAAGTATTCTCATTCTGCTCTTAGTCATTCAGCCATTCCTGCATCACCAGGACTGCAGACATAAAAGTTTCTCGTAGCCACTAGCTAGCTCTAGCTTGACACATCACAAGATACTTAAAGTGCAATTTATTTTTAATAGAAAAATTGATTCTAGAATGAAACATGAAGCTGCCTTCTTTTTTTTCTTTTTTCTCCTTGTTTTGGCAGTAGACTAACCTTTTAAATAATAGCATTTTTTGCCCTAGAGAGGAGCATAAAAGTTTAAAAGGTTATTTTCCGCATTCCATGTAACCCACACGCTCACCTTTCCTATCTCTTTGCTGGGTCCTTGCTCAGGCTGCCTGTGGCGCTAACTCCCTGAAAATACTGACTCTATTAATGTATGATTTACTTCCCTTTACCTGGCAAAATACAGACTCCATATTTCAAAAGAGATTCAAACTTTTGTAATCCACTGCCTACTCCATGAGACACAATGGGGTGGCATTTTCTCCCTTCAAAACTCAAAAGGGAGCCAGAGAGCACATCTCCCTTGACACACACCCCCGCCCCCCATCCCCCACCCCATCCTCCACCCCCACCCCATCCCCCACCCCCACCCCATCCCCAGAGGAGCTGGTTGCTCAAGTAACCATGGCACGTCCATCCTCTTCATGCCCCTTAAACTTGATATCTGTGGTATTTCCATGCCTGTCTCTCCTCTTCCTGCTGCTAGCTTTAGCCAGCAGAGGCCCTGTCTACTTGGTCCCTTCACAGACTCATGCTGTGAATGCTATGACTTGTCACCCAGGCTCTCCGAGCAAGGCTCCCCACCCTCTCGGGTGCTGGATTGCTGCCTACAATCATCTCACACCCAAGTCTTCCTTCTCAGGTGTCACGCCACTGGCTGGAGCTGGTCTGTCCAACACTAGCTCTCTTCTGGGGTGGGCATCAAGGCCTCCTCGCCTCCACTCAGGAAGGCTCTGAAAGACATCCCAGGCCCACATTTCTGAGTCGCCGCTGTATCTCACATTAGTTTCTCCCCACCCCCACCCTCCACCCCCACCCGCTTCTTCCTCTCAGACTTTCATCGTTCCTAACAAAGCATCAGGATACATGCTTCCATCTCTATCTCTCTCTCTCTCTCTCTCTCTCTCTCTCTCTCTCTCTCTCTCTCTCTCTCTCTCCAGATTTTTTTATTATATGTAAGTACACTGTAGCTGTCTTCAGACAGTCAGAGGGCACCAGATCTCGTTATGAATGGTTTTGAGCCACCTTCAGAAAAGCAGTTGGTGCTCTTAACCACTGAGCCATCTCTCCAGCCCACATGTTTCCATTTCAAAGTGTTTCTGAAGAAAACCACATCATGACACTACAGACCCAATGACAGGAAGTCACATGTATTACTGTTTGGTAAAAATGAGTGAATAAAACATGTAGCAGTTAATAAATAACAACATTACTCTCCCGGTAGTTGATATAGTCAGTATTGGTTGAGTTTGATGACCTAAACATTAAATAGTTAGATGGTACAGGTGTTCCTGATGGTCAAGTACCATGACAGGAAGGTGGACCTCACATACAGCACAGCCAGGCTCTGTATTGGCACCCCATATAGGCACACCTATGCAGGTGAAGACACTGTTTTACCAACTCTACTCATATCTGGGATACAGAATTACAGCTGAAAAAAATCATCTATACCCCTTGCATTTCCTAGGCGGCATCCTATGGGTATCTCAAGATCTTCTGAATGGAATGTCTATGAATGATACTTCACCCTAAAACTAGAAAACCAACTCTAATTCTTATGTTAACAAATACGGGAAGTTGTCAGAGCATCCTGAGAAATAAGTAAGTTTAGTAAACAGAGTGAGCTGTTTTGTAACTGCTAGGAATGGTGAGTCTCTATTAGAGTAAATAATCTACTACCTACTCTGTGAGACATGACGGCGTAGAATTTTCTCCTTTCAAAACTCAAAAGGGAGCCAGAGAGCACATCTTCCCTGACCTCCCATCCCCAGAGTAAAGAACTGGAAAAATCTTGAAATTTGAAGAGAACAGCCAGAACACCTTTGGGAAGAAGAAAGAATATTTGGGGGTTAAAGTAGGCAGACATAGGTCTTAAAACTAAACATGGAAGAAAAGTTTTCCTAATCAGAGTTGTTGGCAAATGTGACTTTAAAATGTGGACACAGAAGAAAAGAAAAATCGGGACGATTCCATGATGGTCTAATGAAAACCCAAGACCTTACATCCATCTTCTTATAAGAACTGCCCTGTCCCCTCTCAGCCTCCAGCACTGATGGCAGATAAATGAGAAGTCTGAGCATTAGCCCCTTACCACAATAAACACTTCTGTGTTTGCTTTAAACTTCCACTACCCTCCTTTATGAGGTAGTCATGTATTGGGTTCCGTAACTCACCAGCGTGATGTCAGAAGAAACAGGCTAAGACAATAGAACCTTAAGGGAGATCTCGAGTCTTATGATAATAAACATTGCTTATGTTTTGGCTAAAAAATGTTTGTTAACTGAAGAGCGAGATAGACATCAAACCAAATAAAGAAGATCAATGGCTGCCCACACTCAGAGACAGTGAGTTTCTGGACTAATATTTTAAAGTGGTCCCAATAAACACCTTCAGCAAAATTGTCAACATACTTTTAGGAAGTAAAAAAATTAGGCTATTCATGAAAATAAAGTATGAGTGATTTGAGGAGATAGATCACTAGGCAAAACACTTACTGTGAAAGTATGAAGACCTGTGTTTATAACCTGGTAATACACAATAATGGGAGGAACACAACAGTGTTTATATCCTCTGATATTATTATTTCATGTATGATATATGATGGCCAAAACAAAAATTATAAGCCCACTTCATTTGATCCTAAATGAATACAGATGATATAAGTCAATTTATAACAAATGTGGAGAGAGATGTAGAAACACGTGGAAACAGGTTTGTGTGCTTGAAGCAAGCATAAGTATGGCCCCTGTAGTGGTAGTATAACACACATGCATAAAACACGTGGTGGTTTGAATGAGAAGAGCCTTTTAGGCTCATATGTTGGCACACTTGTTCCTGAGTTAATGGAACTGTTTGGGAAGGATTAGGGGGGTCTGGCCTTGTGGGAGGAGGTGTGTCACTGGGAATACAGCTTTAAAGATTTGTGCCATTCACAGTACATCCTGCTCTCTCTGCCTAATGTTTGTGGATTAAGATGTGAGCTCTCAGCTGCCACCTTTGTTCTGCCATCATGAACTCAACTCATCTGAAACCTTAAGCTCTACACTAAACGTTTTCTTTCATAAGTTGCCTTTGTCATGGTATTTTATCACAGCAATAGAAAAGTAACAAAGATGATAGAATACCTAACAAAACTACGAAAACTCTACACAAACATCTGGATTTAAAAATGTGACAGATTAATAAAATGGAAATGATACTGGGTATTTTCTTTAACACAATGAGACAAGGTACAAATTAATAATGAGATAATAAGGAAATAGACACTTTTAAAAATAGAGTACAATATTTTTTAAATGTCTACAGGGAAAGAATAAAATTCTGAAACAAAAATATATCATTTGCATAAGATGAAAATATAAAATTAATATTTATGGGACAAAACTAAAGCAGTAAGAAGAGGAAAATATATAGAAATAAAAATGGGTACAGGATAAAGAAACTACAATATACACTTAAAAAAATATACCCACTGATAGGAGTGTAGGTCAGTGGCCAAGTACTTGCCTGACATGCATGAGACCTTAGGTTGCTGAATTCCCAACATGCAACACACACATGCATACACACTCTCACACACATACACTCACGCATACACTCGCACACTTACAAACATTTGCACACTTGCATACTTACAAACACACACATTTACAAACACACTCTCACACACATTCACACACACTCACACATATGCATACCTATACACTCACACTTACACATACACACTTGCACACTCACACACTTGCACACTCACACATTCACATACTTGCATACACTCACACATACATACACACTTACCAGAGGTACATAAACATCCATTGAAGCAGAGATAGCACTTAAAGTAGTGGTCCTGGTTCAACTAGACAGCCAACATTATTAAAACAAAAATAAAACTTCACACTGAATCTTACTCTGTATTTAGAAGTCAACTTAAAATGGACTACTGATTCAAATGTAAAATGTAAAGCTATAAAACTTTTAAGAAACCAATAGAACATTGTTAGGACTCAGGAATAGTCAAAAAAAAATTAGACTTTACACCAGAAGTGCATTCCACAAAGAAAGTAAATTTAACCTGAGCTTTATCAATATTGAAACTTTGCGCAAAGGCTACTACTACACAGATGGAAAGGCAAGCTCCTCTCGGAGAGGAAGAGGTCCAATCACATGCTCAGTAGACGGCAGGAGCTGCCATCAGTGATAAAACACGGTGACCTAAAGCAGCTTCCAGAGGGAAGGTCTTATTTTGGCTTCTGGCTGCAGGGTAAAGCACGGTAACAATCAACAGGCATGGCGCCTGCAGCAGGAAGCGGAGCACCCACATCTCCAAATGCAAAGGAGCAAGCAGGCATGGCGCCTGCAGCAGGAAGCGGAGCACCCACATCTCCAAACGCAAGGAGCAATCAGGCATGGCGCCTGCAGCAGGAAGCGGAGCACCCACATCTCCAAACGCGAAGGAGCAAGCAGGCATGGCGCCTGCAGCAGGAAGCGGAACACCCACGTCTCCAAACGCAAAGGAGCAAGCAGGCATGGCGCCTGCAGCAGGAAGCGGAGCACCCACATCTCCAAACGCAAAGGAGCAAGCAGGTATGGCGCCTGCAGCAGGAAGCGGAGCACCCACATCTCCAAACGCAAAGGAGCAAGCAGGTATGGCGCCTGCAGCAGGAAGCGGAGCACCCACATCTCCAAATGCAAAGGAGCAAGCAGAAGGAGCGAACTGAAGTGACCGGAGGATTTTAAGCTCAAAGCCAGCGCCCAACGACTCCCAGCACAGCTGCACTGGCCAAGCTTCCCCCAACAGCAGCACCAGCTGGGGGCTAAGGTCTGAGTGCCTGAGACTATAGGCCATATACCTCACTTAAACCACTTCAGGTACCTACCACGTGCGAAGTACTGTCAAGACAAAAAGTCATATATGTGTGTGTGTGTGTGTTTGTTTGTGTGTGTCATATATGTGTGTGTGTATATATATATATATATATATGTATATGATACATAGCACACGTAGAAAATAGACAAAAGACATATATAAATATTTCACTGAAGATCTAGACATCAACCCAGTAAGATAGTAAATATCATTTGCCATTTGGTAAATGCAAATTAAAATAATGGTAATATATCACTACTCATCAAATATGAGATATCAATACTGATCAAGACTGGCTACAAGAAAATGTGTAAACCCAAAGTTAGCAGGTACTTTGTTGTTTGTAAGATAATTGGCTATGGTATTCTGACCCGACTTACACGTGGTAAATTTTGTTCTGTTTACTGTAATAACAAGAAGAGGGAGAGAAAGAGCAAGAAAGGAGAGGAAGAGGAGAAGGAAGAGGAAGAGAAGAGTATAGGAACTATTAATACTTTTCAAAGCTAAGACATGGAGGAAAACATAGAACTTGAACACTCGATTGAAATCAGGACATGTTTTCAGGCTTTTCTGGGGCTGCGCTGACCCGGCTGTAAGCCCACCCCACTAGCGGGGCTCTGCGCTGACTCGGATGTAAGCCCACCCCACTCGCAGGGCTCTGCACTGACTGGATGTAAGCCCAGCCCACTAGCGGGGCTATTGGCCTATCTCACCCTGAGCTGTCTGACATTCATTGGTCCCAAGGTGAGTGTTCCTTGGAGAGACTAGCCTGCAGACCCGAGTGTTCAGGCCCATTGACGGTGATGAGCTCTCACTAAATAGACACACTACACATTAGTGCATATCGCAGTCTCATCTGAATAGACTCAAAGGCTCATTGGGCCCACTGCCTCCCAAGCACCCTGAAGAAAAGGGTCCAAAACCGCGCTAAAGGCTTGATGTGAGCTGCCATGTTTTACCACACACAACAGACGTCACTGGCTTCTGTGCGGATGCAGCAGTCTCTGTGCTGGGCTGTTGCCTTCCACTGAGATGGTAGCTTAGCACACTGGTTTTCAGGGATGGGGCAGCTTCCACCCTTTATCATGAAAACAAGAATCTGCTTCAAGATGGCAACTCACCATCCGCAGCATGCTTGATCACGCTTGATCACGCTATGTGAATTCTTTGCATGGTTATAGCTTTCTCTTTTCAGATGCCTAGGAGACCACTCTTTGTCTCAACTATATATATACACATGCATCTGGTATACATACCAATAACTATACATACATACAAGCATCTGCTATACATACCAATAACTATACATACATACAAGCATCTGCTATACATACCAATAACTTTTTCATCTCTCTCCTTTCCTGTCTCTATAGACATCCTAACCTGTGGGCTCTGAACCCGTTCAGAAGTGTCCAATTAAGACTCTTATCTTGAAAGTCTGATTTTTCCCAGATGTTATGGAACACTGTATCCCAACCTAGTACCCCCTCCTTAACACCCATTGTTGAGTGACACGGGGCCAGCGTAGGCGGGTCTCCCCCTGGCATGGGCATTCCGACTGTTCTTGCTAGGATCACACGCTAAGCAGACTCCCAGCCTATGGGTGGACCCACAGACTGAAGCCTACTGGGGTCTTAGAATCTCCTACTCCATGATGTTGGATGAGCACCACTGCTTCATGAATTATTCAGCACCTTCCCGGGCTGTTCCTTAGTGAGCAATGACATAACAGAAGCTGACAACATTGATCTGCAGGGGATTTATAGGGAATCCAAGTTCAAGGCCAGCAAGCAACAGCTCCTGGGAATTTGCCCACGAGTGCACCGGTCCTCAGGGAACACCTCCACCAGGACAGCATTGCAGCCAGACCAGATGGCCCTCAGAACGCTCCTTTTCCTCCCAGAGTTTGGTGGACATAAACATTGTCTCCTGCTGAAAAAAAAGTAATTTAGGCCCCACCTAGCCAGGTCCCCACCCAAAATGAATGGGCGAGATTTTTCAAGCATTTCACAAACATCTGAATTTCTAGATAATTAACAGCTCAATAATCAAATCTCTGAACATAATTTCAGTTGCTTAGTTGCAAGTGAAGAAAGAAAGGCTTTGATACAGCGTATCTTGAATTTTGTATTAGGTTTTGACTAATTAAAAGGGGGAAAAGTATTGGCACTGTATCTAATCCTTCCATTGATCTCCATCAACATTTATTCTGGTATCTGTTATTGTGTAATCATTAAATGTAAAATATTAAACTGGACATTTGACTTTATTGATCACTTTATGGACTAAAGATACAGCGAGTAATTATCTGGCACGACAGACTCATCGACGGGCTGTCACTGGGAGAGCTCAGACTGACAAGCACTTCATTAGTTAGTATTCCAGGTGCTGTTTGTCAATCACTTTGTCTCGCTCTCTTGCTCATCAAAATGGCAGAGCTATCGCTTCCTTCAGGACTCCTCCGCCTGCAGACAAGTGGCGTTCAGTGGAGGCTGGGCGCAGGACAGTGGACACTCAGCCTCCCTCTGGCATCGAGTATCTTATTGTTCCCACGCACGACGCTCTTGCAATAGTCAGCACTTCATCTCTTTAAGCCTCGGTTTCTCCACTTGAAAAATAATCTTATCTGTTTTGAATTCTCACCTGAGTCTCTCCTGGCTATCTCAACATTTCCCTTTTACTCTGGTTGCTGCAGAGCATTGCAGGAGTCTGGAAGGGTGCTGGGGACACCTTGGTGGGCGAGTGTCAGCCCTTGCCCAGCTTCTGAGACTAAAACAATGGGTGGTGACCCTACAAGGGGTTGTATAAGCAAATGTGGACAGTTGTGAAGAATTTGGCAACAGTGAAAAGTTTCTGATGTGCCAAAACTACATTCAGAATCGAATGTGCGCCGAATGAATCTAGCACCGCTCACCTGGGCTGAATAGTGTGACCTTGCTGCAGTCCTGGATCAGAACACACATGGCCCATCCCTAGTGGTGTGGCAAGTGCCCTCCCCACTAAAGAAAGGGTAATACAAATGCATACCGACTCCACACATTTATAGAACAGGGCTCCTCGGGGGCTGGAGAGATGGCTCAGTAGTTAAGAGAAATACTTAGAGGATCCAGATTCAACTCCCAGCACCCAGATGGAGGCTTACAACTGCCTGACCTCAAGTCCCAGGTGATCCAACACCTTTCTCAGCCTCCATGAGTTCAAGACACACATGTGGTGGTACACAGATCTCCATGCAGGCAAAGCACTCAAAACACAGACAAAATAATAAAATGAAATCTTAAATATTTATTTTATCTTTTATCTTTCTATGTGTGTGTGTGTGTGTGTGTGTAGGCGTGAATGTGAATATGCATGTGAGTATGAGTGTGAGTGTGTGTGTGAGAGAGTGTGAGTGTATGTGTGTGTGTGAATGTGTGTGTGTGTCTAAGTATGTATATATGAGTGTGTGTGTCTGAGTGTGTGTGAGTGTGAGTATATGTGTGTATAAGTGTGTGTGAGTGTGTGTGAGTGTGAGTATATGTGAGTATGTGTGTGTGTGTGTTTACATGTCATTCCCATGGAGACCAGAAGAGGGTATTGAATTCCCTGGAGCTGTACTCACGTAAGTACTGGGAACCAAACTCAGGTTCTCTGGAAGAGCAGCAGTTCTTAACCACTAGGGGCTCTCTCCAGACATACCTTTAGTATATCTATAAAAAGTTAAAACTCAAGCCCTCACCTAGAACAGTGCTACAGTTCATAAACATAGCCCTTTATCTATAAATTGGGAACTGTGCATAATCATGCAGGCCCTCTCCCAGAGAAGGGCGGCTCTCTGGGTTTATTACAGGGCCAAGATTTGCTCTGCTGTAGACGCTTTTGTTGATTTACCCTCTTAGCTCAACCACTGGCTAGGTGTGTGACGATGAGGAACTCACTTAATCTTTGTATTTAGAAAAGAACTTCTCTTTGCAAGCATGTGGCAGTATTAGTGTTAGAAAACCATGTGAGTTGGTGCCTGGGCTGTGCCTGCCACACAGCCATGGCACTGCATTCCTGTTGATGCCTGGATAGCTCTTCCTGCCCAGCCTGGAGGCCCAGTTCCTTCCGTATCAGCCACACCCCAATTCCCTGCTAATTTACTACTTGTATTTCCAACTGACATCATGAGTAAGGCTTTCTTTTTGTTTAAAAATATCTACTGTGCTTCTTCTGTCAAAATGGGTTTATTTTCAACTCTGAAGATTTGCTGCCTCTAAGTTCAGCCTTAGCCACATTAGCATGGCCTGGAATCTCCCATTTTAAATCTTTTCCTGGGGCGTAAAATTAATCTTTCCTTAGGCAGTACCTAAAGGGTATATGTATTGAGTGATCCAAAGATCAATTAAACACAGATTGAGCCTCAGAAAATAAACTGTTTCTCCACACACAATGAAGCCATGGAGAAGATAGGAGAATCCAGGAAGAGTGAGTTCAGGTTACCTGGGTATCCAATGGGGGATGGGGAGGATAACCTAGGAAGCTGCTGGGAACCTGATCTGAAAATGTGTATGCACGCGTGTGTGTGTGTGTGTGTGTGTGTGTGTGTGTGTGTGTGTGTGTGTGTGTGAACAGAGCTTCAGCTGACCTCACGCCTTCTTCAGCTTTTGTGAGTTGGAAACACAGCACTCCCATGTCCAGCCCAGGCCTCCCAACCCCCCCACTCCCCATCCCTCACCCCCACCCCTCCACCCCTTTCCACAGCCATGGAAACACCTTGAGCTATGAGATTTCCTCTCATTGAGTTCTTTTCCTCATCCTGGGAAAACCAATTCATGCTTTAGGAGATTGGAAACCAACAAATATTAAATTATACTATATTAAACAGACAAAGAATATTTAAAAATAATGTCTAATTCAAAATAAGAATAAGAAATAAAACTGAACACTAGAATGTAGATGAAATCATAAAATGGTAGTAGTGTTAAAAACTCTAAATTCTTTAACTTATTTGTGACAGAGATAAAACTATTGACTGAAAATGTAAGTTGTTAAAATATATAAGTATTAAGCCAAGTGGTGGTGGTACATGCCTTTAATCCCAGCACTTAGGAGGCAGAGGCAGGCAGATTTCTGAGTTCAAGGCCAGCCTGGTCTACAGAGTGAGTTCCAGGACAGCCAGGGCTACACAGAGAAACCCTGTCTCAAAAAACAAACATAAAAAAAAAACAAAACAAAGTATTAGTATGTCAAGTATATTATATACTCCAGTATATTATATTTAATACATCAGAGTGACAACTAAGAAAAAAGTAAAATGTATAAATTCCAAGCTAATGAATAGAAAAAATAGGAGAGGAATGTCTCAATTGCGCCAAAGGAAGAACTTTTTAAATGTAGAACAGTTTAAAACAGATTATTAAAATAAAGTGTTAAAATGATTATAAATAGGTAAGTGTGCATCGTAAATATGAATGACTTGAATTGCCACTAAAGTTAAATCAACAGACCAGATAAAAAGCAGAGTGTTCCTATACTGCATACAAAGAACACATACAACATAAAGAAACAATAAAAACCAAAAAGGTGAAAAATTGTAACTGAAAGTGGCCATAGCTGTATTAAAGTCAGATGTAACCAAAAATTAGGAAAATAATGAGCATGCTAACAGAGTCCTGAAGGGAGGACTTGGGGGACTAAAAGTTGTTGTAAATGATTTTACCACAAGACATGATGGCAGGTGATGGGAGAGGAAGGAGGGAGGAGACAGGGAGAGAGGAAGGAGGGAGGCAGGAGGGAGGCAGCCATTCCTCTTGAATAGGAATAAGCAAAACAGCTATGCTTACAAACAGCATGGTCATGAAGTGAACATGAAGGAAGGAAGGAGGGAAGGAAGGAAGGAAGGAAGGAAGGAAGGAAGGAAGGAAGGAAGGAAGGAAGGAAGGAAGGAAGAAAGGAAGGAAGGAAGAAAGAAAGGAAGAAAGGAAGAAAGGAAGAAAGGGAGAAAGGGAGAGAAGGGAAGAGAGAAAGAAAGAAAAAGAGAGAGAGATGAAAGAAAAGAGAAAGAAAGAGATAGGAAGAAAGAGAAGGAAAGAAAGAATAACCAAGGTGGAGAAGTAACGCTGAACTAAGAGAACTATATTAAAAATCAGTTTATAATAAATATCCACAAGCCAGACTTAGAGCACAGCACTTCTATACCCTACACTTCAGCTTTATGAGAATAGACCTGCGCAAAGATGTGGAAGCTGTGTGCACTGAAAACTGTAGAGCCCTGGGAGAAAATTAGAGATTAAGCCCCTGGGCGTGGGACAGGGGGAGACAATTATTGTTCACTTGTTAATTTTCTCCAAAATGATGCAGACTCATTGCAACCTCAATCAGAATATTAGCAAGACTTTTTAAAAAGAAATTACAAACTTATTCTTTAATTTCCATGAAAATGTAAAAGGCACACCAGCCAAAGTACGAACACACTTTCAGGTGTGTAAAGGGTGTGGCGACAAACACTGGGGAGGTTGTCCTGGCGTGCGTGTCTCCAAGATCCCAGCATAAACAAAAGCACATTTACAAGATAGCTCAGAAGGCCAGGATTGGGCCAGGTGGCCACAGACCAGGAAGGGTCCTGAAGAGAACATGGGGCACATAGACAAAGGCGGACAGCCATTCTCCTGCGGCGCGCCCTAAAACAAAGCCACCTAACTCATGCCTTGAGCTAGCCCACTGCAACTGGTTCTTAATGCTTGCAACCCTCAGAACTGCCACACAGTCCCTTTGTGCTGTCCAAGCCACTGAACTCAGGATAATTTGTTCTGGCCATGAGCTTGAGAGCCAAGTGATTGAAAAGAGGCAGAGAAACGGCTGGAGGTGACAGACCTTAGAACAGCCTGGACTGTGAAGTTGCACAGCCCCACGGGCACGCGCACAACCCAGAATGCAGTCTTACTCTTTCCATACTATTGATTGGCACAGCTCAGCGTACACCTCAGTAAACAGTCATAAGGCAAGGCGTATATTTTTGTATAATGGATACATAATAGGTAGGCTGACAGGTAACTGCATATGTGTCCCTATATTTCCTTCTGACGTTTTATGCTATAGTTTTAAGTCTTTACTTGAAAGTAATGATTCTGAAGGGGATACTGTAAAACAGTTATTTTCATATTTCCCATAAGAATACAAAATTTACCTAATTAAATATTTTAAATCAATAAATCTCTTAATTTATTATGGCAACAAAAGCATATACTATACCTACCAAGAAATCTATATATCTGAATTATAATATTTTATGAGAAATATATGCATAAATATTCTTATTTAAAGGTGTTAAAGAAGACAAATAAATGGAGAAATACATAATAACAGAAATACAGTGAAAATACCAAATTTTATTTATAAATTTAAATGTATTGTCAAAGAAAGTCTTAACACAGATGAGGAAGGGGCTCACTCCTTACAGAGACTTGCTTGAGGCTGTAGTTATTGTCATACTGCTTTGGGGGGCGGATAGATGAATGGAGCAAAAAGAGAGACCTAGACAGATGTGTGCACATTCAGAAAGTCCACCACGGAAGAGGTGGAGTTGCAAAGTAGTGGAAATGCATTGTTTGATGTACTGGCCAATAAAAGAAATGGAGCAATTGGTTATTTTTAAAGGGAAATAAAAGCAAATCTTTGTAGTTCCATCATTTATTAAAGTTTGGTGATGTGTGTGTGTCTGTGTGTTGTGTGTCTATATCTCTGCATAGTGGTGTGTGTGTGTGTGTATTACCCATGTGTTATGTGTTATGCATGCACTACTGTGTGTTCTGTGCATGTGCATCTCTGCATATGTGGGGTGTGTCTAGGTTGTGTGTATGTCTATGTCTCTGCATGTGATAGGTGCATGTCTGTGTGTGTGTCCTAAGTATATATGCATGTGTCTTGTGTGTGTTGTCTGTGAATGTATCTGTGCACAAGTGTTGTGTGTGTGTGTCTGCATATATTGGGTGTATGTCTCTCTGTGTGTCCTGTGTGGGTTGTGATGCATATGCATATTTGTGTGTGTGTGTGTGTGTGTGTGTGTGTGTCTGTATGCATGCAAAGATGCATACAATATATATTCACATGTGCAAGCTTGGCCCCTTGTCAGGTGCTATGGATCTAGAAATGAGTAAAAAGTCATTTTAGAGCCAGTGAAATGGTTCAGTTTAGTAAGAGTGCTTGCAACACAAACCTGTTGACTGAGTTTCATTTCCAGAACCCAGAGTAGAGGGAGAAAACCAACTCCCCCATATTGTTCTCTGACCTCCACATACATGTGCACACATATACATACACACCACACATACCACATACACATAGCTATGCACCACACCATCACCACCACCACCACCATAACAACAACAATAATAAATATTTTAATGTCTTTTCAGCAAGAATCATGGAGATTAGAGATCTGTGAGCTTTGCAGTGGTCTGAATAGGAATGGCCCTATTGGCTCACATATCTGAATGTTTGGTCACTAGGTAGTAGTGTTGTGTGACATATTAGGAGATGTGGCCTTGCTGGAAGAAGTGTCACTGGGGATGGCTTGGGGGTTTCGAATGCTCCATCCAGCCAGGCCAGTGTCTCTTCCCTTCCTGCTGCCTGTGAATCTGGATGACTGACTTCTCCAACACCCTGTCTGCCTGCATGCCGCCCACCATGCCTCCCATCATGCTGACAATGGTCTGAACCTCAGAACTATAAGCATGCCCCAGCTGCTTTCTTTTATAAGAGTTTCCCTGGTCATGGTGTCTCCTCACAGCAAAGAACACTGAGCAAACAAACAGCAGCTCGATGGTAACAGCAGACAGCCAGAAGCTGCCTGAGCATGCGCTGGAGGTGGGCTTCAGGAGAGCATGATACATTAGGGGTAAGGGGAGGGGCTCGTCTAATGAAGAAAATAAGGGAAGGAAGAGAAATGGAATGACATTGTGATTAAAAGTGAAAATCTGCAGGTGCTGTCCTGTGACCTCACTGGAAAAGGAAGGGTCTCTCCTTTGGTCATCTCCAAAGGTGGGGTCTCCAGGGAACACAGAAGTGAACAGTCCTGCATGGAATTAATAAACAATTGTGCTGTTCTCTCTGTTCTTTCCTGTCTTGTCTGTCCCATCCTGTCTGTCCTGTCTGTCCCGTCCTGTCTGTCCTGTCTGTCCCATCCTGTCTGTCCTGTCCGGTCTATCCTGTCTGTCCTGTCCTGTTTGTCCTGTCTGTCCTGTCCTGTCTGTCCTCTCTGTCCAGTCCTATCTCTCCTGTCTTGTACTCTTCATCCTGCCCTGACCTACCTGTCCTGTCCATCCTGTCCTGTCTATCTTGTCTGTCCTGTCTGTCCTGTCCTGTTGTCTACTCTGTCCTCTACTCTGTGCTGCTCGTTCACTATGTGACTCTTGGGAAGCAGTTATCATGTCGATAGATATGCCATACATCTTCATTGTTCACAGAAACATGAAAAATATCCAATATGACAGCAGCCATCTTTGCCATAGATACTGCTGTGGACATAGATTACAGCAGCCTCCCCTCCCATGAGACCATCATTGGTATATGTAGCTGTCTATGTGTGAGAGAGATGGCAGCCAGCCAGGGAGCAGCTACACCTCTAGTGACAAGTCTGTCTTAGATGCTGTCTGTTGCTATAATAAAAATGTCCCCAAGAGAATCAAATTTAAGGAGGAAAGTTTTGCTTTACCACACGCTTTCGTGAGTCTCAAAGGTGTCCATACTCAGCTGGCTCCATTGATTTGGGTCTGACTAGACAGAACACGGCGGTTTCGTGGGTGCTGTGGCTTCATCATGGTAGAGGACGGGGCTGAAGCCAAGACAAACTGTTACGGGCCATCACTAGTGACTCTACCTCTTAAGAATCCATTCTTCTAGGGATGCAGCAGTGGGCTAGCTCCTGACTAACTTAGTCCTCCTGACCCAATGCACTCCCAAGGTGTCTTCTCAACATTGCTGCATCACAGACTAAAACGTCATACATGAGCTGCAGGGCATTTCATATCCAAATCACAATGGCCTCTCTATGGCTAAAACAACAAAAACAGGTTAAGTACTTGTTAATTTAGTTGTTAAGGTATACCTTCTTTGTCTTTATCTATACCAGTGACTTTATTCACAACCTTTATTGTGGCCCATTTATGAAACTCAAGCCCATTCTATTATTTATAAAAAAAAGTCAAATGTTGCATCAAAACCAAAAATATTTCTTGGTAAAAAAAATTAAGTTTAATAACAAAGAAATTTTATACTATTGAAATAACTATAAATTGACTGATTATCTTAAGATATGGAAAGGAAAACTGGCCTTTAGCCAAGAAATTTCATACCATTTTAGTGTTGAATTTGTTTTTAATGTTTATTTAGCACATTTTTCCCAGATATGGCAGTTTGAAACTCCTGAAGATGAATCTTACCTCCTTTGCCTCCTCTCTCCTCTCCCCTCCTTTCTGGTGCCCTCTGCTCCTCTGTCCTGCTCTGCCCTGCTCTGCCCTGCCCTGTCCTCCTCTCTTCTTTCCTTCCCTCCCCTTCCCTCTCCTCTTCTCTCCCCTCCTCTCTCCTTTCCCCTACCCTTCAATGCCCTCCATTCCCCTGCCCCACCCTTTCTCCCTCCCTTCTTCTCTCTTCTCTTTTTCTTTGTCCTCCTCTTTCCTTCCATCTTTCCTCCTCTCCTCTCTCTTCTCCTCTCCCCTCCCCCTCTCCTCTCCTCTCCTTTCTTCTCCTCTCCTCTCCTTTCCTCTTCTCTCCTCTCCCCTCTCCTCTCTTCTTCGCTGCCCTCCCCTTCCCTTCCCTCTTTCCTCCTCTCCTCTCTCTTCTCCTCTCCCTTCTCCCTCTTTTCTCCTCTCCCCTCCTCTTCCCCTCTCCTCTCCTCCTTTCTTCCCTGCTCTCCCCTTCCCTTTTCTGCCCTCTCTCCTCCCACCTTCTGGTCCCCCCTTTTCCTATCCCCCTCCCCGTCTCCTGTATCTCTCTTTGGACCAGAACAATTTCATCATTAGCACTGCATAGAATTGTCAAAATAAACTGAGCATCGTCAGCACCTTTGAATCCTGTTGCTTGTGTATTCATTGTTGTACATCAAAGGGAACTATTTGAAGGAATACGACATATCATAAAGAATAGCTATTTACAACTGACCATAGGTGTTAAATTTCTCTTTAACTGCTGTTATTCTCCTTTGTTCAAACATTTGCAAATCTAGAGAAGCTTCAATACTCACTATATTTCTAGTGCCAAATCTATAAGTATATTTCTTGTATTAGATTGAAGTTTGCATTCTAGCTAATTTTAAAAGGATTTGCTAAGCTGTTTTATAGTCCAACTAGATTGTCATATACAAGCAGATGTGGTTTATTTTAACAACTATAGCAATGGTACTAATCATAGTGACATCAGTAATTAACATAGTATTCTAATTGTGCCTCATAAACAAATGCTTGCGTATACTCGTCCATCTATCCAGGCATTGATTATTTTTGTTTGTTCATCAGAACTGCATCAGATAAATGCTCAGTTATGAGTTACAATCTCCATTGTCAGTTTAAACTCAGCAATTTTTTCTCAACGATTTTATGGCATCTGACCAAGTATCACAGCAAGATTAGTGCTTTTGCTCTTCACTGTGAACCTCAAACAGAATAATTCCCGCTGAAATCTAGATTCTGAGCCATATTTTACCTGTCTTTGTTTAAACCGCTCTGCATGTGCCTACATAGAAAGTCCAGATGTCTCTCTACATGGTTCTCAGAGATCTCAGGTTGGAACCTCATTCTGGTCTACAATGGCCATGACCAGGTTGAACAGCAGCCTTCAAGGTTGACATCAGCCATGACCAGGACCCCACCCCTCACTTGTTCTCGTCTTTTCTCTAATTCTTACTGTCGAAAGGTAAGATATCATACCTCTGAAACTACTTATTACAATTACACCAAAATGTGGTGCCATATCTGAGTCCCTTCCACTCTACCTGTTTGCCAACGTACGAGACTGAACATCTTAGGTACAGTGATGAAGGAAAGAGAAAGGGAGAGAAAGGAAAGAAAGGGGGAAGGGGACTGAGGAGGGGAAAATAGAAGGAAAAAGAAGGAAGGAAGGAACAAACAAACGAACGAACAAATGAACAAACAAACAAATGAACGAACGAACGAAGGAAGGGAGGGGGGAAAGAGAGGATAGGGAAAGGGGAGGAGAGAAGAGAAGATAGGATAGGAAGATAAAGGGGAGGGACAGAGAGGGGAAAGAAAGAAGAAAGGGGAATGTGGCGAAGTGCAGAAATAAGGAAAGAGAAGACTAGAACGAGAGGAGAGCCCAAACTGGTATTTAGGAGTTGAAAATGACCATATCTGTGATAAAACAACATTTGCTCTATATAACGGCAAATTAAGAATTTAAACAAAAGATGACTAAACTTGGCACAGCGGTAGCATCTATCCAAACTGAAATATACAGAAAATAGACTGCTGGAAAAAGTCAGCAGCCTGATATATACGTGACTGGAGTTCCCAAAGGGAAGAACACAACGCCCAAAGCATGCTACATCAGAAAACAGCACACGTGTATAAAGACAGAACTGCATTTCTTTTCCTCGGGAAATCCTGTTAAAAGAATAAAAAAACAACTGAGAAAAGATATGAGGGAAAAAAAGAATCAAACATAAAAGCTCTGCTCAGCAATTTACAGTAGAAAATGAATGCATGAAGAGATGGTTAGCATCATTAGTGACCATTAGATGGTCATTAGATTAAGGCACACTTTAAAACCACAGCCTTCGGAATAGATAAAAAAAAAAAAGATTGATCCTGCTAAATGTTAATAAAAAACATAGAGAAACAGAGACCCTCTGCCATTGCCAATAGCAATAAAATAGTATAGCCACTTTGGAAAATGGTTTACAGTGTCTTAAAAACAATGCATAAATACAATGATGCAGACACTCTTCTCTAAGATCAATAAAATCATAAATTCAAGTGAAAAATTGGGTACAAGTGTCCACAATATTGTCTACAGTAGATCCAAGCTGCCACAATGGTTTAAGAACAGGTGAAAAGACAAATTAATCAAATGAATGATAAATCCATAGATGGTTTATCACCCACCAGCGATGGGATGAGCCGTTGATTAGCACATCCGGCATTCTGAATACCACCCTAAATGAAAGAAGCCGGACAGTGGAGAAGTGGAGAGTTCAGCACGGCTGCTCCTGTGTACACAGAATTCTACAAAGCACGAAGTGATCTGCAGAGACAGAAAGCAGGTCAGCTGTTGCCTGGGGACCAGCGGTGGGTGGAGGAAGACACAGGGGAAGAAGCAGGAAGTGGGGACACAGACTCCATTGGGGGTGATAGCTGTGCTTGTTACCTTCATTCCGATGACAGAGTCACAAGTGTGTGCAGATGCTAAAAGTTAGCAAATCGTGCACTCCACACATGTACAGCTTATCGTACATCAATGAGAAGGCAGCGGAGCTGGCCAAAATTAAAAGACGGGCAGAAAGAACACAGCAACATGTCAAGAAAACTGCAATAGAAAGAAAATCTGTGCCGGACGCCATGCCTTCCCTGCTGTGATGGCCAGAACCTATGAAATTGTGAACCAAGACACATTTTTCCTAAGTGGCTGAAGTTTTTTCCTCTGTCAGGCAACCATTGTGGCAATTAGGTGACTGCCACGCCCACCTGCCACGCCCACTTGATGCTCTTATTCTCTCAGTCCCCTGAGGCTAAGGGACATGAGTCACTGATCTTTGTCTTTTGGGGTCCCTCAAATACGACCATGCCTTAGCTGGGTGGTTTCTATACTGATAGAAATAGACAAAATGGATCATAAAACATACTTCAGTGGGGCTGGAGAGATGGCTCAGCTGTAAAGAGCACTGGCTGCTCTTCCAGAGGATCGGAGCTCAATTCCTAGCACCCACATGACAGCTCACAATTGTCTGTATTTCTGGGTCCAGGGGATCCAACAGCCTCACACGGACATGAATGCAGACAAGATACCAATGCACTTAAAAAATGAAAATAAAAAATATTTAAAAAAAATATACCCCCAAATGACTTCAAATCCATATTCGCATTTCTGCCTAGCCCCAAATTGCATCTGATCACCATGGGTGGCACTGCTCTCTCTGCCCTTTTCCCAGTTTCTGATAAACAAATAGCGCTCGGAGAAGCATCTTGGGTAAAGATGCTTCAGCTGCAGCTTAGAGAGCTGAGGCTTAGAGCTGCTGCGAGGAGCCCACTTTGGGGGGAGCAGCTTCAGAGCCCACATTATCCTGCAGAAAATCTGCTTGTTTCTTCCAGTTGTTAGACATAGTGAAAACCCACCTGCTCAGCCTGAGCAACTGTTTCAATCAATAATTAAGTAACTTTAAGGTCCCGATCTATACAAACTTATCAATATTTTCACTGAAAAGGAATCAATACAGAGAGAGGGAGGCATCTAACTAAACCCTTTTAATGGCCGTGTTTTGGCTGTGAGACGGAAATGAACTGATCACATGAGTGGCCGATATCGGGCTGCCCGTGATTCTCGCTTTTATAAACATTCCCACCAACCCAGCTTAACAGTCTCCCTGGGCAGTGCATTACCTTGATAAAGTTCTGTTCTCCACACTCTACTCAAGACCAGGCATTCTCTCCTATCGAGTGGAAGAAAGCTGCAGAGTTAATTATTGATAACTATTTTCAGACAGTGTGTTAGTACTTGAATCACTTAATGCTAACACAACTTCATAGAAGAAGAATCATTATTCATCTCCATCTTATACACAAAAGAAAGAGGCTCTGAAATGTTAAATACTCATCCCCAAATCACAATAGCTAGCAAGGGTTAGAGCCACGACATTAACCTACTTCAAATTTCTCTGCCATATTCAACTTAATCATAATATACATGCTAATATCATCCAGTGTGCCCTTCTGGCCACAGTGAGCCCCGTGGCTAATGCCCACCCAGTACAAAGATCCAGGGATGGACGCTGAGCTCCTCATGAGAAAAGATAATCTTGCAGTTCAAGTAATCATCTAGATGCCACTCACTGACTTCTGATTTTGTCAAGCCATCGGTGTTCAGAAAAGTTGCAGAGATCTTACCTTAGTATACACAGAAGACACTGGTTATATAATGGAGCTGGCTTTGCTTCGAAACCTTAACTCAGCTATTTCCTGGCTATATACTTTTGGGTGAATTATTTATTCTCTGTGAGCTTCTGTTTGTAAAGTTTATATTAAAAGTAGTGAATATCGGGTGTGGTGGTACATTCCTTTAATCCCATAACTCGGGAAGCAAAGATAGGCAGATCCCTGAATTCAGGGTTAATCTGTTCTACATAATGATTTCTAGGACAGCCATAGCTACACAGACAAATCTTTTCTCAAAACAAACAAAACAAAAGATTATGTTTTGTGAAGGTCGAATGATACCATTCTGCAGCACCTGTGGCATCATTGGGGGAAGGAGCAAATTCTGTTCTGCAAGTTACTTATAGGAGGCCTGATAGAGAAGTGTCCAAGTCTTCTTAGAGTTGCTAGGGAGAAAAGACCAAAGAAAACACCATTAGTTCAGTATCTGATGAAGACCTGAATTTTTATTGGTTGGATTAGTTTGGGGTTCAGAGGACTGAACCCAGAACGTTGGGCATACTAAGCAACTATTCCACCACTGAATTATATTTCCAATAATCATGAACATCTGCTAAAAAGATGGCACCATAACACTTTACCCTGACATTGTAAAAGAGGCCAATACTCTCCATTAAAACCTTTGTAGAGGAACAGGACTTCAATGAGAGCAGAGCCTCGAGACTCAAACATCTTCTCAGGGCCATCCTCACAGCAGCCCTGCATCCCTACAGCAGCCCTGCATCCCTACAGCAGCCCTGCATCCCTCACAGCAACACCGCATCCCTCACAGCAACACCGCATCCCTCACAGCAACACTGCATCCCTCACAGCAACACCGCATCCCTCACAGCAACACCGCATCCCTCAGAGCAGCCCTGCATCCCTCACAGCAGCCCTGCATCCCTACAGCAGCCCTGCATCCCTACAGCAGCCCTGCATCCCTACAGCAGCCCTGCATCCCTCACAGCAACACCGCATCCCTCACAGCAACACCGCATCCCTCACAACAACACTGCATCCCTCACAGCAACACTGCATCCCTCACAGCAACACTGCATCCCACACAGCAACACTGCATCCCTCACAGCAACACTGCATCCCACACAGCAACACTGCATCCCTCACAACAACACTGCATCCCTCACAGCAGCCCTGCATCCCTCACAGCAGCCCTGCATCCCTACAGCAGCCCTGCATCCCTCACAGCAACACTGCATCCCTCACAGCAACACTGCATCCCACACAGCAACACTGCATCCCTCACAGCAACACTGCATCCCACACAGCAACACTGCATCCCTCACAACACTGCATCCCTCACAGCAGCACTGCATCCCTCACAGCAACACTGCATCCCTCACAGCAACACTGCATCCCTCACAACAAGACTGCATCCCTCACAGCAGCCCTGCATCCCTCACAGCAACACTGCATCCCTCACAGCAGCCCTGCATCCCTACAGCAACACTGCATCCCTCACAGCAGCCCTGCATCCCTCACAGCAGCACTGCATCCCACACAGCAACACTGCATCCCTCACAGCAACACTGCATCCCACACAGCAACACTGCATCCCTCACAACAACACTGCATCCCTCACAGCAGCCCTGCATCCCTCACAGCAGCCCTGCATCCCTACAGCAGCCCTGCATCCCTCACAGCAACACTGCATCCCTCACAGCAACACTGCATCCCACACAGCAACACTGCATCCCTCACAGCAACACTGCATCCCACACAGCAACACTGCATCCCTCACAACACTGCATCCCTCACAGCAGCACTGCATCCCTCACAGCAACACTGCATCCCTCACAGCAACACTGTATCCCTCACAACAAGACTGCATCCCTCACAGCAGCCCTGCATCCCTCACAGCAACACTGCATCCCTCACAGCAGCCCTGCATCCCTACAGCAACACTGCATCCCTCACAGCAGCCCTGCATCCCTCACAGCAGCACTGCATCCCTACAGCAACACTGCATCCCTCACAGCAGCCCTGCATCCCTCACAGCAGCCCTGCATCCCTCACAGCAGCACTGCATCCCTCACAGCAGCACTGCATCCCTCACAGCAACACTGCATCCCTCACAGCAACACTGCATCCCTCACAACAACACTGCATCCCTCACAGCATCCCTGCATCCCTCACAGCAGCCCTGCATCCCTACAGCAGCCCTGCATCCCTCACAGCAACACTGCATCCCTCACAACAACACTGCATCCCTCACAGCAACACTGCATCCCTCACAGCATCCCTGCATCCCACACAGCAACACTGCATCCCTCACAACAACACTGCATCCCTCACAGCAACACTGCATCCCTCACAGCATCCCTGCATCCCTCACAGCCCTGCATCCCTCACAGCAACACTGCATCCCTCACAGCAACACTGCATCCCTCACAACAACACTGCATCCCTCACAGCATCCCTGCATCCCTCACAGCAGCCCTGCATCCCTCACAGCAACACTGCATCCCTCACAACAACACTGCATCCCTCACAACAACACTGCATCCCTCACAGCCCTGCATCCCTCACAGCAACACTGCATCCCTCACAGCAGCCCTGCATCCCTCACAACAACACTGCATCCCTCACAACACTGCATCCCTCACAACAACACTGCATCCCTCACAACAACACTGCATCCCTCACAACAACACTGCATCCCTCACAACAACACTGCATCCCTCACAGCCCTGCATCCCTCACAGCAACACTGCATCCCTCACAGCAGCCCTGCATCCCTCACAACAACACTGCATCCCTCACAGCAGCCCTGCATCCCTCACAGCAACACTGCATCCCTCCCAGCCCTGCATCCCACACAACAACACTGCATCCCTACAGCAGCCCTGCATCCCTCACAGCAGCCCTGCATCCCTCACAGCAACACTGCATCCCTCACAGCAACACTGCATCCCTCACAGCAGCCCTGCATCCCTCACAGCAGCCCTGCATCCCTCACAGCAGCCCTGCATCCCTCACAGCAGCCCTGCATCCCTACAGCAACACTGCATCCCTCACAGCAGCCCTGCATCCCTCACAGCAGCACTGCATCCCTACAGCAACACCGCATCCCTCACAGCAACACTGCATCCCTCACAGCCCTGCATCCCACACAACAACACTGCATCCCACACAACAACACTGCATCCCTCACAGCAGCACTGCATCCCTCACAGCCTTGCATCCCACCAACACTGCATCCCTTTGCAGCTCTGTGTGATGGGGGCTATAGAAAGACAGGGTAAATTTAAAAACCAGTACTCCTCTGGAATACTCCTCTACAGCACGTATAACTGTTTTGCCCATTATCTAGAAAGAAGATTCTGGAGTGGATTTCAGAACAAGCTCGAGTGAGCACAACCTCTCAAGGGGACCATTTTAAGATATTCAGAGGTAATAGTCTCTGGAACTCTTCTTTTCCAATCATACCTCATATACAATAAACCAATGAATCTCATAGGATAATACTGTATGAGGAAATCCAGAAAAGCAAAGAGTATATATTATGTATTCTTTAATACCACATTTATGAAACCGAACAAAGCATACTACCCTATGAAAGCTGGAAGAGTGTTCTCACAAGGGAGGGAAGCCGAGTGAGAGGGAGTGGGGCGGAGCTTTCTGGGGGTCGATAGGATATTCTGTATCTTGAGTTGGGTAGGTTTCATGAACATATACACACATGGGAAACCTCATTGACACTGACACTTAAGATTAGTCATTCCAGGTGTCGGAAGATGGCCCAGTCAGTAATGTGCTTGCCTAGAAAATATGCAGAACTCAGCTTGATTGCCAGAAGCCATGTTTTGGTTTTGGTTTTTTAGAAAAATGACGATTATGATGTCATCTTAAGACATCATATGACTAAGATGACATAATCTCTTATTCTCAGAGCTGGTGGTGTGGAGTCCTGGTTCCCTGGCCAGCCTAGTCTACTGGAAGAGATGTAAGTCAGGGGAGAATCTGTCTCCAAACAGGAATGAGCAGAGGCTAGCCTCTGGCCTCCACACCCCCACACAGACATTACCATCGCTCCTATATGCACATGATCAGTCGCTGATGTTGCACTCACAGTGCATCTCACCGGAAAAGCCAGGACTTCTGTATGTCTATTGTCTTTCTCAGTGGCTTTCTCTTCTCTGCCGTTTCCTCAGTGTTGACACGGAGCTGGGCTCCTGCCCAGACAACACTGAAGAGGAAACAAGCCAGCCGAGATGACAAACTGACTGAGCCCTTCTCTGGAAGATGATCATCTCGTGTGTGGTCTTCACAAATGGTGTCAGCCTTCACATTCAGCATTTGCTTGTAGACCGGACCTAGCTTGCAGAGTGACAGCGATTGTTTCCCAGACAGCCCAGTCTCAGGGTCTTAGATGTGTACGCATGCTCCTCATGGTACCTGTGGACTCTGTCGCTTGAAAGGATCTTTTCTTAAATGTACATGTTGTCATTATTTATCAATTAAATCATAAATATGACAGGATGCTTCTACAGCTTTGACACAAGTAACAAAAACTACAGGACCACAGCGTGGCAAGAGACCTTAGCTATCGAAGTTGCCTGTTAATTTCCCCATCCAGTCAGAAGTAGGGCAACCCTGACTGAGTGCAGTTACAATAAAGTTTAATTAAGATACTTGAGACTTTCCATCTTGTGTGCCACTGGGTCATCTAAGAATGTCAGAGGTGTGAGTGGGTGTGGGTGGAAAACCAGAGAGGACCTGCCAAATAGCTTTTATGTGTAATCAATACAGAACAATTCAACAGCAGTAGGAATTGCGACATCTTCCCTTGGGCTCTGAGTCTGGTCTTCTAAAGAAGGCTGAATTAAGTTCAGAGCAAGCCAGTGCTTATACTGTGGGAGAGAGGAACGCCAGGCCATGCAGGAGCTGCACTGGCATTTCAGGCCCACTGTGCCCTTCAGCAATGGAAATCGTACCTTCCATCACCGCTGCCCGGGTCACGGGGGAGGTTTCCAATGCCCTCAGCTGTGGACTGGCAGCCACGGTCCACACTTTCTTTTTCTGTAAATATTTTTTCAAAGGTTTACCTTTTTTTTTTGAAATAATAAACACATGCTCTCATCTATAAAGGTTGAAACTCCCCTCTCCATCTCTCCCTCTGCCCTTCGTGGAATTGCCTCTCCCCTGTGGAGCACAGCTGAGAAATGTTCACTTATGTGCTCTGAAGAAAAGGATTTTCGTGTGACAGAAAGGAAAAAAATTCTGAAACTAAAAAAGTGACCTGAAAATTGCACAGAGCACTTATAGGCTGCTGATGGGTTCCAGTCGTGAGTAATTATTGATCTTTCGGTTCTGGAAGTTAGATAATTAGTGCCTGGAAGGGGGCAAACGACAGCTTAGAAGCAGGCCGATGACTCCTACCTCTCTGATCTGTGTGGATGCAGTTTAAGGGCCTGCCACCACCCTTATACACTGAAAACAACCTGCTTAATATTTATGTGGCCAACGCTACAATTGATAATACGTGTTGGTTTTAGGCAAACCTCGCAGATTGTTCTTGCTACAAAACAAGGCTAGGGCAGTGACAAGAAAACAAGAAAGCTAAATCTTTAGAGGAAAGGCAGAGTTCAGATGTATATTAAGGTAGGGAAGTTCTTCCCTCAAATTACATATGAAATATTTGTGTGGAACTCTTTATCACACACACACACACACACACACAGAGAGAGAGAGAGAGAGAGCCTTCAGTGTTTAATGGAATATTCAGTGCCCCAGGCATCGAAAAGAGATCAGTATTCTTTTCTATGTGGTGATATGAATAAAATAAAGACCAATCCCATACAACCAAACAGCACAGAAGGAAAACCTTTCCCTCCACCCCCACAGACCTCACTAAAGGAGGCAGTGCATGATAGGAGGAGAATCATACAACCTCTTAATATGTTCTGAGAATTAAGTCAAGCAACAGGGATAAAGAGCACAGAGCATCTCCTGGCATTTAGCAGAACTTCAATGCGTTACACCTTCTTACGTCAAGTGATATTTGTGTGAATTAAATGCGGAGATTGTCTTTTCATTTTAAAGACTAGAGCTTTGCTTTTTAACATTCAAATATTTTTTTAACATTTCGCTTGCTAACATAATAATTAGCCCAAATATCAAATGTTGGAACAACAATAAGAGGGATGTAAATATCTTCCAAAGAAAGACAGCATCGTGGCTCCTTGGATACAGCTACCAACCTCAACAACCTGAGCCCAATCCCAGGCACAAGGTGCTGGGAAGAGAGAAGCAACTCCCCAAAGTTGTTCTCTGACCTCCAGGTGCACACTGTGGCACGTGTACACCTCTTCCTGTTGTACATACACTAAATAAATAAATAAATAAATAAATAAATAAATATGAAAATGAAATGTTTCAGGGGCTGGAGAGAGGGCTCAGCGGTTCAGAGCACCTGCCGCTCTTTATAGAGGAGTGTATGACTCCCAGCCCCCATGTTCACATCTGCCTACAGCTCAAGCTTTGGGGGCTCCAGTATCCTCATCTAGTTTCCACAGGCATCTGGCACACATGTTTATGCACACACACACATACACACACACACACAAGTACCCAACAACTAAAAGTAAAATAAATCTTTACAAAAATCTTCAATACACACAAACGAATTTACGTAAGTGACATCACATTGTTGGGACATTTTTTTCCCCCATCTGCTCCTAGCATTCAAAAACATCATGTCTGCAAGAAGAAGATTATTATTTATATTTGAGGGATATTGAGGAATTCTATGCTCAGGGAGATTCTGACTATGTCCCAAAGTTCACCCATTTTGGTAGAAAGAGAACACATCAGAATCTGAAACTTAACCTTGTCTGAATTTATTCCTCACAAAAAGAAACAGGTAGTGGTCATTAGTTTCCCTTAAGGAAAGATCAATAGTACACAAAATTACCTCTGTAAACTGGACACTTACTTTTAGTACATATGAAGGATAAACCAGTCTTTTGGGGACTAATTTTTAAAAGAGAAACTGCTAGTGTAGCCACAGACCTTAGATGAGATAGGGCAGAGGCGTAGGGGAAACCAAGCACTATTGTCCTGCTAAAGGAACAGAGCAATGAAATGCTCTTACGGACATAGTGCTTGCTAGGCCTGCTGCGCCCATCAGCGGTCCTTGGGGAGGTGGCTTGCAGTAGACAGGAAGTAACAGAGACCCACAAGTGAACACCACGCAGAGGATGAGAGACTGGAGCATCCAGTCCTAGGTGGGGTGCTCTCCTCGACCCCTCCTATCAAGGCTGGTGGATCTACGCAGATCCAGAAAGGATGGAAGATACCAAGCGTCTTCCAGTCATAATAGGACTGGCACACGTATGCACTCACCGCGTGTGAGGGACTGTGGTGGCAAGCACAGGGCTTGGTCAAGCTCAAGTCAGACTGGGTTTCAGCACAGAGGAGTGGGCATGGACTCCCGCCCCACTCCCAGCCTAGAAGATATGGGCAGCTGGTGCCCACTGTCAAAGGAAAACGGGTTTCCTGTAGTGAAATTTTGCTGGGTATTAAGCTTTCCTCAGGACAGGACCCATGCCCAGGAGTAATTGGGTACCATTGTTGTAGACCTCTGTCTCCTTTTGATTAGACTTTGGGGGGGGGGTCTGTTGCTTATTTTCATTTTTGTTTTTGTATTTTGTGGGGAGTTTGGCGCTTGTGTTTCTTGCTGCTTATTTGATTGATTGTTATTTATTATAGGAGAAAAAGAAAGAAAAACATGAATTGGGTCACTGTGGAGGTGGGAAGGATCTAGGAGGGATTGAGAGAGGAGAAAACCATGATCCAAATACATTATATGAAAAAAAAAAAAACCTTTTCAACTAAAAAGAAGAGAGGAACTGAATTTGGGAGTAGAAAGGAGAGGTAAGAGACGGCAAAGAGGCAGTCTTGCCCTGCGGCCTCGAGGAAGAGGAACGTGGATGGACGCTCACAGCCTTGGCCCTCTTCGCTCTTAGTGGGGTTGCAGCAGGAGCCTCGGTCAGAACTAGCACGTGCAGACGTGAGCAGGTTATACAAGGTCATCTAGGGGATGAGGGAGAGCCCACCTCCCCCGCAGAGGACAGGACAGGCTCCCTGCAGCCTCTGCCATCCCAGCCAGGCCCAGCATCATGGCTCTGACTCCACTTCAGGGGCTACTGATGCTGTCAGAGAAGACGACACTACCACAAAATCAAATACGCATGGGCATTTGGTTGCAGAGTAAGGCAGTTCATGAGAACAATTGCATACATGCATACTTTTTAAATCAATATTTATTTTTGCATGGAAATGCTCATTAGCATCTATAGAAGCAAACCAGCCAGCCAGCTTATTGAAATAAAAGGATCTTGAAGACAAACACTAAGGGAACTGTAAATTAAGGGTAATCTAGAATAATATTGATTGACTTTATTCAGCGTTTGTTTTTGTTTGATTTCTTCATTAGAATGGTATTTATAAGATTTTTTAAAATTAATATTTCTGACTTCCAAACCTAATAATTATATTTTTCCTTTAAAGTCTTTACTTCTCCAAAAGTGAATTTTCTTACCAGAGATGTTTTCTAAATCCAAAGGCCCATAGCATACATTCAGACACGCTTGGAGTCTATAACAACCCAGAAGTCATTTGAGACTTTTGCATTAACTACATAATAAAGTCCAATGTATATTATGAGGCAGAAT
Organism: Apodemus sylvaticus; assembly: GCF_947179515.1. Taxonomy (NCBI): domain Eukaryota; kingdom Metazoa; phylum Chordata; class Mammalia; order Rodentia; family Muridae; genus Apodemus; species Apodemus sylvaticus. The sequence goes on from NC_067482.1 coordinate 3,800,947, forward strand.
TCTGTTCTACTACAAATGACAAAACAAACAAACAAAACAAAAACCGTCTAGACTGAACATTGTTACTTAAACAATCTTATTCCTGGAAGCTTTGGCTTCCAATTGGAGTAAGCTTTTGTTATCCATTCTTTCTCCATGGGCTGGCTCAGAGCTCCTCCCCAAGCTTTTGTTATACATTGTATCACCCGAGCTGGCTCAGAGCTCTTCCCGGACCTCGGCCATAAGCGCCACTCACTGTGTGCAGAGTGGGCTCCATGAAAATGAGGACTACTATTTTTATTTTTAATGCTGACTGCCACTGTGTCAAAGTCCTTAACAATTACACCTTTGGTCCTGTGCTTTCTAAGTCAGAGTTAATGGGACTTTGCTATGGTGGAGATACCAGGCTTCCTTTCCACGTGTGGGAGTTTCGTGAGTTCAGCATGCATGTAATGCATTGGACATGCATGCATCAAAATGCACATACACATGAGAATTAAGTTTTAAAAATATTTTACAGAAGTGAAGACTAAACAAAACAGGTAGGGTTGTTCAACTGAGTTTTGACTGCACTGATAAAAATAAAAATACTTGATGTTCTCTAAATTGGATGAGATTGTTTTACTGTTGTGACTGTTCATAAACTTTAGTTTCATCTTCGCTGTAGTGAGAAAGCCGTATTATCATGTCTCAACTTCACCCATGGGGCAACTTTATCTCTCGAAGTGGCCAGAGTGGCGATACAGGATGTGGGCCTAAGAAAGGGCAGCCTGGCTTCATGGTCTTCCTCGCCTCTGGTTAATCTGAGCCCGATTTATCCCTGTTCTGATATCCCTGTCTGAACATCAGAACATTCTGTTCTCGCTCTTACAGAGTTTACATCAGTACTGCAGTCATTAGAGGCTTGGCTTTTGCAGCCTTCTCCGCACCAGTGTCTGCATGGTCTAAGCATTTCCTATCACTCTCAAAGACACCACCATCTGGCCTCCAGAGAGTATGTGGTCCCCAGGACTGCAGCGTGTGGCTTGGAGGAAGGCAGCCGGCCCTTGGAGACACACCCCATTCTCCATGCTAGGGACAAACTATGCTTTTATCCCCAAAGCCAGAACCTCCCCTGGGACAGCACAGGCTGATCCCAGCTGAGCTACCTCAGGTCTCACTGCTCACTGGAGCCGCTAGCCCAAGGCGTAGCCCAGCTTCCCTGTGGTGGTCGGTGCATGGCTGGCCTCTGTTCTTGGCCCCGGAGAGATAGATATCCCTGCTGCGCTCTCTCCCCTTGATACAGATCTCAGGAAAGGGACACTTTCAGACTGCCTTCAGATTGCCAGTGCCAGTATCTTTCCTACCCACAAGGGTAAAGGAAAATGTGATCCGATTGTTTCATATGTCCACACTATATATATATATATATATATATATGTATATATATATATGTATACATATATATATACACACACACATACATATATATGTGTATATATATGTATGTATACATATGTATATATGTATATGTGTGTGTGTGTGTGTATTTCCTGCTGCACTTCCTTACTCTTTTGTTCCACTGATTTTTTTCTAAATCATGTTCAGAGCTGGGAGACTTCAGACCCTTTGTTCTTGAATCCCAACTACATTGCCTGCGGCCTGGTACCCAGTAGGTGCTCAAGCAGTACTTAACACCTGAATGGTTCATTGGAAAAATCTCCATGAATGGGTACTGCTTTCTATTGTGTCCTCCCAGTATGAAAAGGCAGAAATCTGTGGTAACCTAACAAGGGAAGAGAGGCCTTCCAACAGCCCACAACGCAGAATACATTAAAGCAATGTATATCTCCATCCGTTACGTCCCTTTAATATAGCTTTTAAACAGCTTTTCTTATTAGCCAAATGAATTACAGTAATCCTTTAACTCTCCTGTGTCAGATTATCAGCTATTTCAAGTAAGTGCTAACATTTCTGTCACTAGCAAAAGTGAATTATGCTCTCCGCCTCCCCAGGCTTGCACCAACACGCCCAACAAGCCGCCCGCACACGCATGTCTCTCTAATGGGACAGCGTGAGGTGCTGCCTCCTGGGGATTGCCAAGCAGCCTGACTTCTGGGGGTGGGGCACATTTGTCCCACCCTGCAGCCTGAGCAAGGCCAGACAGCTTCTGTAGGAGGGGTGAATGAATGAATGCAGATAGTAGCTAGGTGAAGCATGGGGGCACCTACCAGCCTCTCTGGCTTTGTTCTATAAATAACTTCCACAGAAAATTCTAGATGTTGTTATCCCTTGTGATCTCTGTGTCAGGAAGGCTCTGACAACACGAAACATACCAAATGCTTTACTCCAAGCTCCATTGTTTAGAAATATGGAATATGTCCCTTCCAGGAAAATTCAGTCCTGTGACACAAAGTCCTCTTTTGACATAGAAATTCACTGTGATGTAGAGAGGAAGGGAAAGTTATGTGAAAAATATGCAAGAAAAAATATCAAGTTTTCTGGCAATGAACGTGACCAGGAGGCCAGGAGCCCTCTTCCCTTTCTTGCAGTCTGCCCCCCCCCCACCCCCACCCCCCCCCACCCCCCACCCCCCCCACCCCCCCACCCCCCACCCCCCCCCACCCCCGTGCTGAGCCACCCCAGGGGTCTGTATTGTTCTTCTGCTTAGAAGCTCTCTCATTTACCAGGAAGACTACTCTATACTAGGTACAAACTCTCCTCGATTGGACTTAGATGACCTTGGGAAGAGAAACACAGGAGCTGGGGCTGGAAGACTATCCCACAACCACTGAGCTGTTTAAACATCTTGAATTTCTGGGCTCCGTTTCCTCATCTTTAAAAGATAACCTTTCGGGAACCAGGATCCTTCTGAGTGTTCATCAACACCTGGCTTGTTTCCTGCCTTCTTTGGGTTACCCAAGTAAAAGCAAAATAGTTCTGGGGCCAGGTCCATGTCTTCCTTTAGCACCAGGAGTTACTAGAATTCTACATTTTTCACTGTTCTTTTTACCACATGTTCCATTTATGTACATATCACAAGGTATACCAGGCCTTTCAAAGATACCTGTCTTACCTTTTGGGTCTTCTTGCATTAACCCCTGTTTAAAAATCCTGGAAGCTAAATATAAATGGAAACCCACAAGCCAGTGTGAACATGCGCAGGTCAATGTCCAAGAACCAAATCTTGCTTTATTGAGAAACCTACAGAAAATTCCTTCGACATCCCCAGCTGTTCTCCAGCGCTTTGCACTTCACAAGGTTGCCCGTGATCTTGTAACCTTTTGATCAATTGCTAGTCTATCATCTGGAATCTTCTGCTAAGCAAAGAGCAAGGCATCCCTAAGAGTAGTAACTAAATTTTAATGTGTATTAATAATACATCTTGTTACTCTTTCATGGGAACGCCTAGCTTTTGGATATAGTCAGGTTTTATAGACTGTTGTTGATTTGAGTTGGGCAATTTGAGTAGGCATTCTATCTTTCAAGAAAACATTGCAATCTGGACCAGGGTGCCCCACAATCCCTTGAGGCAGCTGCCCAGGGGTTGGGGCACATCTAGAATAGAGATTTGATGTTTTTAGTCATTTCAATTCTATTCCACCTTTTTATCTAGAAAAAGAGCTCCCATGTTTTTCTAGAAGACCTACTTGAGTCAGTGTGCATCTATTAAGAGAGCTGACTTCTCCTTTCTCACAGCTGAGTGTGAGCAGATGAACACGTTACGTGACAACGTTCCTCTGGTCCAGGGTTGGGTATGAGGCACAACCGTAACTAACCAGACAGATGCCAAGACTCCTCTCTTCCTCTCACCCTTACATAGTTTGGGGGGTGTGGTGTACCTGGGAGGAGGGCTTGTGTTAATAAGGTTGAAAGGGAGGCCAATAAGTAGTAGCATGACTCATACAAAAAACTGTGCAGAACTAGAGGAAGAGGCCTCAAGCCAACGTCAGGCTTCCACAGGTATGGGTACACATGCTCCCCCCCCCCCCAGTAAACATTCGCACGTAAAAGAGATGATGGAATATTATTTCAAGAAACAGCATTGCTGCTATGTACTTTAAAAACTTCAAACAGTGGAAGGCAGCTAGAATTCCTGTCTTTGCTTTTCAGAGCAGGGCATGGAGAAGGCCATACTGTCATTAGCCACATTTTACATGATCATCAACTTGTCTGAAGGAACCCAGCTTGTAAGTAAGGGAGGCAGGGTTTGAACCCAGTCTGTCCCTGCTAGATCCCAGTTCTCAAACTTAATAGATTGCTTCCTAGGAGACTACAAAAAAATCATAACTGTCTCATGGCAGAGAGTCATCAACCAGCTATATTTATGTGCTGTAAAAAAGAAGAAACATTCAAGTTATTTTATTTTCCTGAGAATGAAATATTTTGCCCATTATCTTCTTTTTTTTTTAAATGACAGGTATTTTGTTTGTTTGTTTGTTTCCAGGCAGGGCCTCAAGTGGTCTTGAACTTCCCTGACTGCCCTGCTTGGCCTCCTAAGACTTAGGTCACTATTCCCAGGCTATGTAGACATTGTTGAAGAGACAAATACGCAGATTAAAGCCTGTATTGGCATTCCTGGACAAAATGGTTTAACACCATATGAAGTTTCAGATAAGGTAACCTCTGGTTGGCCAAAGGACAGGTAGTGTTACAGGTTATACTCTCTCACTAATCAAACAACAGCAGTATGAAACCTCTGAAGTCAGAAAATAATTAGAAATTACCTTCAGATTTATATTTAACCTAGAAACAGAAACTTGGATAAAGAGATGGATGATTCCTCGTGGTGCAAGCAGGACCATGAAATATGCATGCTCTTCTCCATCCAGCCATCCGGTCTTTCGGTTGGGGTAGCAGTTAGAACTCCTGGCAGAGCCAGAGCAGTAATTGCAAACAGCTGTAAAGTATTACTCATCTTGCTGATCAAAATGACTTCCCATTAAATAAACCATGAAAAAAGCTTTTCTGCCCACAGAGAAGTGAGGTGTAAATGATATACAGACTCCATCAGGAGGGGATCAACAGATTGCATTTCCTTAAAATATGATTTTTATACAACCATGTTTACTTTCAAAAAGAAACTCAGCCGTGCTCAGGAAAACAGGCTCTGGTGAGAAAACTCACACTCCAGTGGGATGCTGGGAAGTATTTGAAGTTAGGAAGCTTTGAGAAGAACTGTCCTGCTTCCTTTAGGGTATAGGCACATCAACCTGCAGCCTACGGACCATAGCACACGCCCCTCCACCCCAGGAGAGCTATGAATACAACTTAGCATAATGTTTTATAAACTTACTTAAAATGTGAGGTTTGTGTGCTTGTGTGGCTTTCTGTTTTGCTTGCTTGTTTGTAAGGCCACTGCATAGTTTTTGAACATGAACTTTGTAGCTGACAACATCTTTCTCCACATAGAAAGTTGGACACGCCCAGTAGACCTTCCAACTCAATGAGAACAGCTGGTGCTCTCTATGCCGCACTCCTGCTCATTCCCAGCATCCTCACCGTCTCAGTCAGGGTTTCTATTCCTGCACAAACATGATGACCAAGAAGCAAGTTGGGGAGGAAAGGGTTTATTCAGCTTACACCTTCCACATTGCTGTTCATCACTAAAGGAAGTCAGGACTGGAACTCAAGCAGGTCAGGAAGCAGGAGCTGATGCAGAGGCCATGGAGGGATGTTTCTTACTGGCTTGCTTCCCCTGGCTTGCTCAGGCTACTCTTTTATAGAACCCAAGCCCACCAGCCCAGGGATGGCACCACACACAGTGGGCCCTTCCCACTTGATCACTAATTGAGAAAATGCCTTCAGCTGGATCTCATGGAGGCATTTCCTCACCTGAAGCTCCTTTCTCTGTGATAACTTCAGCCTGTGTCAAGTTGACACATAAAACCAGCCAGTACACACTGACCTCTGAGAATTTCTTGACCTGGGTCAGATAGAGTATCTTATCAGGAAATCACTTTAGAGTTTATAATCCCCAAGTAATACTTTACTTATTCCTTTCTGCTGCTAGAACTCAGGGGAATAAAGGCTAAATAAAGGTCTTCATTTCTGAAGATCCCGAAGGAGTGGTTATCAGACTTGCTCAGAGAATTTAGTCTTTCTCAGCTGTGTCTGAGGCTCGGTGATGTGGTAGTTACTTGTCTCACTGCCATGACAAAATCCATGACCAAAAGCAACTTAGGTTTGGAGGCCCAGTCAGTGGTGGCAGGGAAGGGCATGGTAGCGCTCGTGTGAGGCATCTGGTCACATTGTGTCTGCAGGGAGGAAACGGAGAGAGAGGAAGTCTGCTGCAGGGTTTACCTCCTCCTCCATGTTGAGTACAGGAGCACAGTTCATGGATCAGTGCGCAGAGGGTCAGGGCGCAGGGAGCCAGCTGCACATTCTGACGGAGGCTGGCATGCTGCTCTCTCTCTCTCTCTCTCTCTCTCTCTCTCTCTCTCTCTCTCTCTCTCTGGATGGTAAGCACCGACTGTGCACAGCTGAAATCCTGAGGGACAAGGTCAGCTTCTCCATGTCCCCATCGCTGCCTACTCTATATAGATCCCCATATTGCAAGTTGGTCCTGAGGAGAACCTTACAGAATCAAGTTACTCCTCCATCTACCTCCAGAGATTCATCTAACCTGATCTAAATATGACAACTGCCTAACCCTTTTGGATACAAACCACTAAATGCCCAATACCCTCTCCTCTCACTGTGGGCAGCAAACCCTGCATTTGCTAACACCTTGACTGAGAACATTGTGTCCTGTCCCCCTTTCCAGGGAACACTGTAGCACTGTCATATGGCTTAGGCACGGGACAGAGTCCTAACCAGTTGGCAGAGGCTATTGCTAGGGTGCTCTGGAAATCCTCCGCTCTGTGACTCTAAAGGCAAAGGTATCCAGGGAAGAAATGCTCCTTTCTTCTTCTGGGCCTCAGCTTGCCAGACACAGACCCTAAAAGCTCTGCAGCTAGCTTGTAGCAATAAGGCATCGTAGAGTCAGAGAAACAACTGAAGCTAGCAAGAGGAGAAAGCAGAAGGAACCTAGTCATTGATGATGTCACCCCCCCAGGGCTTAACCCTTCTAGAAACTTCCACTCTCATTCCCAAGCAATGTCTGGCCAGTCACTAGGGACTGTTCTCCATGCAGCTCTTTGTAACATGCAAAGATTAAACTACACAATGCTGCCTGATTCCTCCTAGCCCTCACGGTTGTAGACAACAGTGCGGTGAAGGGCTAGTCCCAACGCGACATGAAAATTCAAAGACGTTCAAACATTAAGAACTCCAAGATGGCAACAGCAGAATATTAAGCTAACCAGAGAACTCTTGGGTACTCAGCAGCCTCTGCCATGATGCAGGTCACAGCCCTTGAAGCCAATGTTAGTTTCAGTTTTCCATCAAAAAGCTGATCTGTCATCACTTGGAGACATGGGAATTGGATATTCCTGGCTGAAAGTGCAAGGGTCAGATAGATTAGCGTGGGCACAGCTCAAAGGCCCAGGCATCCCACGGAGTGCTGTGGAGAGAGAAAGGGGTTCTCTTATGGCTCCCACAGCAGCAAAGCAAAGCTCTGCTTGGTTTTCCAAGTCTCACTCATGGTAAGGACTGCCCCGGCCTCGTGGCCTTCAAAGAAGACCACCAAGTGCCCAATTCTGGTAGCTGTGGGCTGTAAGCCCCTCGCTCATTTGTCTTCTCTGGGCAACTGGCCGGAACTGGGGAGTCCAGCACCAGCTGGGCTAAAGAGAACCAGGAAGAAGGCGTGCGATCCTACCAGGCTCTCACTGAGGTCACGGGTACCTGGGTCAGCACAACAGCCAGGGTGGCTGGGCCTTGAACCGTGGGAACAAACTGCGGCACTCATGGCTTTCCATGAAGTCCTTGACTACCCAAGTCTCGGGGCGTGGGTGATAAAAGAACCTACTCGGATGCCAGATGCGCCACCATCTCCCACCAAAAGGGTCAGGCTGGGTAATCTTCGATGCTTAGAAGGCTGTTGTCAGCAGCCTAGTCAAATCTATGTTTCCCATAGTGAGGCCTTCCCTGTCAGGTGATATCAAAGGAGGAGTGTTATAGAGACACCTCTAGTGTCCCACAGTGCAGCATCCGGATGACTCCCTTACAAGGAAATCGAGTGGGGGGCGAGGACAGTGCTTCTCAAGCTTCCTAAGGCTGCGACCCTGTAATACATTTCCTCATGCTGTGGTGACCTCTAACTGTGAAATTACTTTTGTTGCTCCTTCATTACTGTAATTTTGCTGTTGTTATGAATCATCACATAGATATCTGATATGCAGCCCCTGTGAAAGGCTCATTCGACCCCCAGGGGGGTCCTAACCCATAGGGTGAGAACCCCTGGGTTCTCACTTGAAAACCTGAGCAGATTTGCTTTGCTACTTCACGGATCTGAAGTCTAGCCCTTAGTTCCCACTCAAAGGCCAGATGACCAACCGGAACTCATTGGACCTGCTGGGTTTCTATTTCCCCATCAAAAATATGTCCATAAAAAGATTTGCTTCACAGAGACACCACAGCCAGGGAACATATAAAATACACATTTAGAAAGAAAATCACTGAGGCAGGCCATTCTCACCACTTCCAAGCCCCTTGATAAACTTTATTTGTAAAGTCTAGACAGGGACACATACTCAGATTAGCAAAGTCACATACGAGTTTAGAAATGAGAAGGGAAAACAGAAAAGATTTGAGAGATTTACTCCACCAATTCCTCAGTAATTTTCATGCTCATTATCAGCAAGCTATGTTTTTCTTACAAAAGAGCCACTTGGGCGTGCAGTGACTTGAGATAATAAAGAATGCATTTACATTTTATATAGTCACCAAAGCCCTGGGTGTTCCCAGACCTTGCATTACATTTGCTCATAGTGCTTTCCCCTAATCAGTGAATATTAAGATATTTAACCTGTAGTCAGACAATAACCTTGAAAGATGCTAGAACTCCATTCAGGGGTACCAAGGAGTCAAAGGGTACGTTGGCAACAGAGAACTACAGGCATCGGCCAATCCTCATCCTATGGGTATTTTCCCCTTTCTCAACAGATTGGGGGAATCTCATTAAAATTCTTGGTTAAAATAGGAATCAGAATGACTACACAATCACATGGAGTGGATTTTTTTTTTAACATTGCTCTGGAGTGCTAACACACAAAACAGACACACAAAGTATTGTCCCTCTGAAAAATGAGGGTTCCAACCATCTTCTAAGGTCATTTCCATCCTCAAAAGGTTTGAGATGAGTGATTGTCCCATAGCGCACCGGGAGAGCCAAGATCCAGACCCTGTTCAGTGCCGTGAAGGCCCACCTGCTCCAGCTAGCCGCTGAGATGTATTTACTCCAGGAGCAGACAGACTGCCCAGTGTCATCCTGCTCCAATCCTTCCAGCCTGCCTGCGGGACAGGGGTGGGCTGGCCTGGACACCCGTACCTGCATGTCTGCCTCTCTACCTTGGTCAAGTACACATAAATAATAAGCAGAAGAAATTCCAGCCCAGCACAGTCCATGGGGCATCAGGTCGGTGAGACCATCTGGGACAAGATCTGTGTGAAGGGGAATAAAAACATGAGTGTTCAGGGGCCTGATTTGTTGGTAGTTCCAACTTTCAGTCCGCAGCTACAAGTCCCCAGGGAGACTGGACCCTACTTAGGAAGACATTTGGACTAGGCAATAAAATAATATGAAAATGCCAAAAAAAAAAAAAGTAGAGAGAGAAATAGATATGTAACCTCATCACAGGACTCCTGTGGTCTCTTGCAACACCATGCTTCATGAACCCCAAAGAAAGCAGAAAACTCCAGCTAGCGTTATAAATCCCGGTCAGCTGAATTACTTCACATGTTGCAGCCTGACTTAAGTTATTCATCGCAGAGGCTAGCAGCTCCCTGATGCATCCTTCCGTGTCACTGGACAGGGTAAAAATAATAAATTGGCCATTGTGAGACACTCCAAGTTTCGTGGGGTTGAGCAGAGCGTGTTTTATATTCTTCTCTTGGAACTGCCTCTGGTTGGTCATAAATGCTGGCCGCAGCTGCTGGGTCTCAATAGGCAGGTCCTAGAAGTAAGGATAATTCAATTTTCATCCACTCTCAGGTCTCCTGCTACCCATGTTCTTCCTTGACACCGACAAGGCTGTGCCTGTCTTCCTGGCCTGGGGCCTGAAGAATACTTGGTTGGTTTGCTCCTTGTCAGAAAACGTCATATGCCACTCTAAAAAAAGAAAAATCCTCTCACCCAGCAGAGGCTACTCTGGCGAACACAAATTATGCCGTGGTCTTTCAGCTGCTCCTTCCTTTGCTTGTTGCTCCACAAGAATTAAGATGCCCAAGTGTCCGTTCTTAGCGGTTCCTGTAACAGTCCAGTCTGATTAATTAGAATTAAGAAACCCAGGTGTCCGTTCTTAGCGGTTCCTGTAACGGTCCAGTCTGATTAATCTTTACAGGCTCCAATTACAATGAAAAATGCAGACATAACACGGAGGTGCTTTCTGAAACATTATAACTAATTACCATTTTGCTGCTGGCCTGCAGATGTCACGTCTGTTGTCTTGGGAAGCAAGATGGCAGATTTTTACAGGCCACCCTAGTGGTCACACTTCGGGAAGGACCAATAACCTCACACTTGGAAGAACTTTGGAAAGAAAATCAAAGTGATGTATGTGTACCTGTTCGGTCCTGCGAAAACACCAGGGTAGAATGTGGCAGGCAAATTTTGACACAGGCGTCTGGGAAATATAGTGATGTCATAAAGGACAGAACACCCTCCGACTGCAGCCATGAGAGACGGCACCACCCTGCACCAGGACAAAGTGACCAACACGCAGGGGCATTACAATAGATGTCCGTGTCTATGTTGTGCATACAAATGCCTTCCGTAGAGCGTTTGAACCTTCCCTCCCAAGACAAAATCATAAAAGTACAAATATGCCTCCACTGTGGCTGAGCATTTATTTCTCCTGAAATTGGCCCTTCCTATTTCTGCTTTGGTTCGTTATACGGGACGTGAGGAGGGCGGTCCTTTTGGCTGGTTCTGTAGCAGCAGGCTTAGGCCTGTGCTCACTCAGTTGGCCTCCTCGTTTCAGATTCAGTGCTTCCCATCATCTTCGTGAGGTTCACATAATCTGCAAAAGCCGAGGGTCGCGCTTTGGTGGCCTGTCTCCCATATCACAGTATTCTTAAGTACATTTTAATCTTAGATTCACCATCCTCCATTCAAAAAGATCGAATGGGACTTTGGCAAACATCAGCCAAGCATCCATGCAGAGAACTCTATGAAATACTCAACTCAAATCCTCCTAATCAAATGCTACCCCTGAACAATATCAAATGTAAACCACATACTCTAAAACAGCAAGTATCGTGGGTGGCGGTGACATCAATATTCAGAAAGATGAATAAATGCAATTAAGAAATCAGGCAAAGAAGTAAACATGCCATGTAGCCTACAAAAGGCCAGCCACGTTGTGTTTATTTTAATATTGTTTAACGGTAACACCTAATAAAGAGAGCATCGTGATTGTGTGAACTAAATTTTCAGTAATAATGAATGCTACAAACTTAACCTCCCAAGTTTAAATAGGCTACAACGTCTTGGGAAAAATGCAAGAAAAATTATTTGATAAAGGTGACGGTTTTTCACACCTGAAAATAATGTTTTTCTTGCAGCCTATCTTGATCAACAGCCAGCGGCAACACATTGCAGATATAATCTTGAGACCTTGTGGCATGTGCTTGTCACTACATGCATAACTTACTCTGGACAGAGGATCACGGAGACTTTGAACATAATTTCCCACACGACAGGAGATTAAATAGACCACATTGGAGGAAGGCAAGAAGAAGCTAGGTCTCTGGAGTACCAAAAAGTAAACTTCAGTCACTTCTGGAAGCAGAGAAACAGCAGGAAACAGACTGTCAGGCAGGCTGCCTTTTCAAAGTTCCTGTCTCAAGAGCTCTGGGAAAAGCCTGAGTCGCTGGCTAAGGCTCTAACAGAAAAGGCTCGGCCTGTGGAAGGCTGCCAATGGCAGGAAGCTGTCATCTCTCTGGTAATCATCCTCCGTCCTTCCTTATCTCCCTCGTGATGATACCAGGTTAGGGGTGTCTGCTCCCCTCTCTCAGAAAGCCTTGCCCCTTCAGAGTCTACCCTTGAGATTGCATTCCTAAGACCCATTAAAATAAATGCTGAGCCAGCCCTCTACTCTGCCCATGGAGGGGTTTTCTCTCTATGCCATCTAACATAGGAGACGCCAATGAACAAGGAGGAAAGATACCAGAGCGCAGAAGAACTTTCCCAGGTGCCCAAAAAGCACACCGTCCTCCAGTGTGACTTTGCATCCACTGTCCACATTGCCCGTCCTCGTGCGAACAGGAAAGCCACCTACTCACCGCAGAGCTTCCGATACAGGCTCACCCATGGAAACCTCTAGAACAGGGCCTGGCATCCAGAAAGATGCCGATTGTTTGGTATAAAAGCCTTTCAGAGATAAAGTGGCACAAGAGCATGATCAGTTAGTTACCAAATATCCGTGAATGAAAGCATACTTGGTGCTGTCATAACATACGGCGGTAGAGGGCACTGGTTTAAAGACGAATGTCCTAGATTCAAAATCCACTGTCGCCACATGGCCATCGTGTGACAGAGGGCCTTGCCATCTAATTTAGAGAATAGGAAAACAGCTGCCATATTGTATTTCTCTGAGGGGTAAATGAGCTAAAAATGTTAAATAGTGGCTACTTCCTGGCACAAAATTAACACCTAATAAATAGTAGAAGGATACAGAATGCTCTTCAATTAAAATGTCATCTTCAGAAATTGGTTAAAAAAGAATGAGTGTCTGTGCATATGGACTATATTAGTCCCATTTCTCATTGCTGTGACCAAATACCTGATGGAAAGCAATAGGAAGGGAGGGAAGGAGAGAAGGGGAGAGGGAGGGCAGGAGGGAGAGAGGGAAGGAGGGAGGGAGGGAAGGAAGGAGGGAGGGAGGGAGGGAGGGAGGGAGGTTTATTCGTGACTCAGAGTCTGAGGGGATCCAGGCCATCGTGGAGAGGAAAGCACAGTTAGAAGCATGAGGTTACAGGCCACATTGCATCCTCAGTCAGAGGCAGACACAGATGAATGCTGAAAGTGTTCCCCCTTCTCTTTACTAAGTGTGGGCTCACCTCCTATGGGATGCCACTCGAATTCTTCCCTCCTCAGATAAACCTCTCTGGAAACACTCTCCTAGATACATCTAAAGGTGCGTCTCCTGGATGATTCTAAACCGCATCAACTAACAATGAAGATTAGTGATCACAGAGGCCACAAATAACTCCCAGAGTGTGAGCCAGTTGAGAAATTTGATACGAGGATTATCCAGTCTCTATAACATGTCATTCATGACTGGCCTCAATGGACTTTCCAATAGCCCCAAACAGAATTAGATATGCATGTCTTTTAGTCTTTGGCTGACCCAAACTACAGAGCTTGAACCTCCTGAAGAGTCTACTCTGAGAGAAGCCAGCAGACACCATCACCAACTCAACAACTTCCTACAAGAATCCTTCAAGGATCGGTCACTTCCCTTCCCAAGAACAGGACAGAGTGAGTTCACTGTGTGACACTTTCTTGTTTCCTCTTGAGAGAGAGGAGGCAGCCATCCCGGTGCAGGAGCCCACAGCTACAAAGGTTTCCCCAACATTTGGCTTTCGTGGGTAAATCTACACAACCCTATATCCACACATTGTATTCAGCAAGTGAGAACGTCCTCCAAAGTGAGCAGTCAGACATAGAAGCCTGCTGTCCACGGGCTAGTTTGTCTCAGGATGCCCACCACTGAGCCCTCCTTCCTCCCTGTAAGAATACACTCTTCCTTTACCCAGAGACGAAGTTAGTCCCAACACTACTGAGCCAGACTGAGCCTCCAACGACATCGTCTGGCTACATATTGTAGAAGTGATGCCGTATATACTCCAAGAGATGCTCCTAAGATGTCTCACAACTTCAGCCACACAATTACACAATGTTCTTCTGAGAGAAACCAACACTTGGTCAGAATCTAATTGCCTTGAAACCTCAATACTTTGGAGTAACTAAAACTAGCCATGGAGGGAAATGGAAGATTGAGATCCTGCCAGCCTCAGCTATTAAGCAAGGAACCAAATCTGGCCATGAAGAATGTATTCCAGACTCCCATTCAGTCCCCTTTTCAGATGACTCCAGCCCCAGCTGCACACAAAAGGTGTCCCAAATTAAAACTGCCCACTGAGCCTGCCAAGACAGATCCATAAGAGAGATTTAGAAACTGTGATTTCAAGTGACCAAGCTGCGGGTATTATTTTAGGAAAAGTCTATATATTAAAAAAAAAACTCTTTAATGTACTCTACCATTTTTTCAATGAGCCTTCTCAGGATGTTTGTCTTTGTTGTGGCTGCTATACAGTTTGATGCTTGAACAATTGAAGCTAATTTTTAATCAGAGGATGCTGAGGTTAAAGAGAGTGATGTTTGCACTTGTTTTGGTGTTACCTGATTAAAACAGCAATATTCTTCTGCAACCCTCATAAAGAATTGGTGCTTAATCCTCAATTAAAATGCTTTATAAAACCAAGTGAAATTGAGCTTATTCGAGCAGGTTAAATGTCGCTTCTCTAATGCAAATAATAGATCGTGGAGAGAATGAATATTTACCATGAAACTAATTTCCTATTATTTGATGCCAATTAAGGTGTAATTGCTTCCTGGACATCACCAGAGCACTCACGGTTGCAGGGAGTGCAAGCATATTTGGCTACATTTGTTTAACTTGGGGAAACTCTTCTGAGATTCATTATTTCTAGAAGAAAATGGAACTTGAAATTGGGAGTTCTTTTAATATAATTTTCTGTGGAGGTGGACCTCAAAATTAGATAAAAGTTGCTATGCAAATGAGTCCAGGCCTACAAGCTTCATGCCCAGATGAACTCACATGGATAAGCGAAGTTCTGTCCAACTGGGGGCTGTCTAATCCTCTGCCTACACAATACCGTTTTGTACATTTGATGGAATTGTCTTTTAGTGAAACATATCCCCTTAATGTGGTTGTGAGGCCCCCAGAAGAATTTTCTTAGGATGCAAGGCAAGCACTGGTTAATCTAGAGAGGGGATAGTCAGGTTCGCCAGTTTGGGACTCTTGCTAATGGCAGAGATACTGTCTGAGAGAGACCACACCCATTTCCATCCTTAGGAGACCAGGGCACCTGAAGCTTGTTACTTTGCAACTTTCTTGCATTCCCTTCTGTCCACTTCTGTCTCTTCCCGGAGCCCGTGTGTGTGTGTGTGTGTGTGTGTGTGTGTGTGTGTGTGTGTGTTCTTAGAGGAAAATAGATTTAGGGCTTACATACATGAGCTTGGTCACGTGAAAGTGGGCTTATTGAGCTCTAACCTTAATAGCAAAGGACATACAGGTAGGAACACAAGAAGAGACGATGTTTGCCATTACTGAAAGACCTGGTCACTCAGCTGAGCCCTTCAAACAATCCTGGAACAAGAACAAGGTGCTGGAACCAGGTTTGTGTCAAGGCTGGTTTTCTCTTCCATTTCTATTATTTTAAGCAAACTATTCAAACGCTCAGCACCATTATAGCAGATCATCTCAGCCCATCATCCAACCAGACATGAATCTTGGAGCAGCCCATCTCCATTGATAGTGGTTGATGGGTCAGTGGACTAGGGCAGACGAGCCAGCATCTTCCAACCTCGGCAGTGTCAAGAAGCATGTTTTCCTTGTTACCTGCTCTGCCGGATGTGCTGAGTTCTGAAACAATGGAATTCTGAATGTGGGCGGAGCCAGTGTGATGTTAGGGTTGGCTCAGGGCTCAGCAGTCACTGGTTCTGAAGCCTGACAACTGGTTGGTTGTCCTAACCCAGAATCATGTAGGAGGAACTCCTCCTAGGAGTTCAGAACTATGTGAAGAAATAGGAGAATGGGATAGAAAAGGGAAGAAACCAGCAGAGATACAGAGCTGTTGAAATGTCGCCTCTGAGAGACCTCCTCCAGGACACAGAAATAGACTGTTAGTTTGGCATAGTTTTGTTTATCATTGCTACTGAGAAGTCAAGTCTACCAGTTTTGATTGGAAACTGAATTAGCAGTTTTAACAAAACAAAAAACTATGTTGCAAATACACCAAAAAATGACACAAACACACACTTTCTTGCAGAGAAGCAAAGGAGATGGAGCCAGGTAAGGCGGCTGCACAGGAAAGGCGACTCAGAGGGACCAAGCTCTGTACTGATGGAGATTTTTAGTTTATTAATCTTGTGCCACAATCCTGTGACATATTTGTCAGTTTAAATGGGTGCTTTTTTGCACTTTTAAAAACTCAATGATATTTCTTACAGTCTAGATTTTTTTTTTCTTCCTCTGGGACATTGCAAGGATTCACACCCCAACCTGTCACTAGGACTTTGGGAAAAGGGTCTCCATTAGTGGGTTTTCTGTAATTTCTCAGAGGAGCCATGATCATAACACTGTGGTTTTATATTCTATTGACTTCAAGCAAAAGGAACTAAAAAAGCAAAATATAATAAAGATTAATCAGAAGTTTGAAATCCTATGAAGGCTTGTATAGAGTAATTTAAATGGAAATGATTTTATTGCCACTAGAAATAAGAATCAAGAGCCAGGCTCACAGATGACATACAATAAGCCCTTGGCAACTGTAGACTTAACATTCATTGTTTTTAATGTTCTTAAGTGACCCTGAAAGTCCACAGCACAGAATAATTTGTAAGGTTGCTAAGGCATGAGTCTGAGACGCTGGCACTAGGAGGCAAGCGAATCGTGTGACTGGATACTAAGTACTTCATTCTCTACTGGTTTTCTTGTAGAAGGTGACAGATGTGGGGGATATGCAAAGTTCTCTGGCTCCTTCTGAAGTGTTCCCAAGAGCTACTCACTCCAACACTGGCAAAGAACTTTAGCAAGGGACAGCAGGCACAGACATTAAATGTGTTGAAGCACTGAGTGGAACCTCAGCTCAGAACACTCAGTGAACACTCGGTGAACACTTCTCTGTTCTGTCAAAGGAGACGAAGCACGCTGAACACTTAGTCCCACGTCTGACACGTGGCAGGGTCTTCCTCTGTCTGCAGTCTTCCCCTTTGCTTCTGAAACAGTTTCTGCTCACAGATAAATTGTCTCTAATTAGATAAAGCAAGAAAGTACCAGAGGCCATCGCTGGGGTTTTTTATTTTAATTTTTCGGAATTTGAGCAGTAGTTACTGCAAAATCTGCTTAAGACAAGGGGTTTCTGCATAAAACCACACTTGACTTAGCAGCCTATATTTATGGGGGGCGACAGGGGCATTGGTAATACATTCTCTTAATCTACAGCTGCACAGTGTGACAGGATTAAGAGCCTGGGCCCATATGCAGATGTTAGGGTGTGTGGCAAAATTGAGACACTTCAATAAATTTGCTAGTGAAGATTAGGAATGGGTGTTTGATACACCCATTTGGCTTTCCTCGGTGTATGAACACGGCCCCTCCATAATCCTTCTGACTGCTGTCTCATTAATGTGTCTTTCAAACCATATTACATTCATATACGTATCATGTCTGCTTAAAAAGTCAAATAAGGCTAGCTTTCATTAAGATGGTCTTTTCTGAGTCAGTGAATCTTTCCACAAATGACACCGAAATAACTTTTCACCAAGATTTGCTCATTTGCATATTTTGTAGATCGTTCAATGAAAGACAGCCCAGAATACAACTGTTACTGCTCTAATGCTCAGAAAGCTCACTAATGCCCCCTGCATCTCCGAAACAGATTGTCAATACAGGAACCTAAGGTTTCCATTTTGTGTTTGTGCATGGGGTATGGGGGTGTCTTAGATTATTAACACCCTGCCTCCTCCATACCTGGGTTTGTAAAGTGCCCCCAAACAATAGAAACAACAGGCAATAGAAATAAGTCAATTGGTTGGTTATCAAGCATGAATATGGTAATTTGCACCAATAGGACTATTGAGCTACCTTCTCCTCAATCAAAATAATGGGAAAGCGGTTACCTATCTGCAGGACTAGAAACTTGGGGTTGGCCTTACAGAGCTGCCACTGTGATATGCTCTTCTGGATTTCCCTACCTCAGGCCTGCAAACGGCTTCAGCAACCATCAGCCGGGAAATGTACGTGTCATCTGCAAATCACACATCACAGATCTTAACGTGCGTGATTGCAGAGCTGGAAGTGCTGAAGGGTTCAGAGTGGCTGGAACGGGGCTTAAAAGTGAGGTGAGATTGGGAGCAGAGAAGGCTGCAATTGCCCAGGAGCCTGAAATAGACTGAGCTTCAATGCCAAGGGGAAAATCACCAGCTTCTCCATCATTTCTTTAAAGGTCAAAATTTTTGTAGGTGGACTGGGAAAGCAGCGGATTGCAGATGCGTTTAACAGCAGGGTATTTTCCACTGCCATGACCAGTTAAGGGAGATTTTCTAAAACACACACCTGCTGGTAAACAGCTTGGCCCTACTCTGGGTCACCAGCTTCTTCCATCTCCTTGATGCCTGGATCCTTACCTTGGTAGACTCCCAGACCTCACATCCGTCAAAGCTGAGCTCTCCATAAAGTCCATTACGGTTTCAGAGAGGTAGCTCTGAGGCTTTCAAGGAAATTTTATGGTGTGGGGCTGCCTCCTCCCAAATGCAGGAAGTACACACATGAGGCAGACAGGCCCAGAACAAGGACCTGCACCATTTCCTCTACTTGCTGAAAGTCTGTAGGCAGCACGGTCCCGGAGTAGGAGGCTCAAACCGGGGCCATGCTGCTACACCCTTTGAGAAGTCCCCCAAAGAGAGCTGAGGGCAACCACTCAGGTGCCTCATGGTGAGGTCACCAGCAAGTCTCCTGTTGGGCAAGCGACCGTAGGCTGCTGTGAGTCAAGCACTAAACTTGGCAAACTCACCAGAAGGTCATGTCAAGGTCATACTAAGGATGGGACCACTCCGTTTCTGTCCACATTTGCTCTGTGGATGGAGAAGAAAGGCTCAAGGGAGCTCAAGGGAGTCCATGGGACTCCCTTTCAAGGGAAGAAAGGCTCATGGGCTCAAGGGAGCCCATGGGAGCCGTCTACAGGTTCAGATGCGGGAAGACAAAGCCATGAGAGTTTCCTTCAAGTCAAAGACACATTAGAATCACCTGCTCCATCGTTACTATGTAGAATGCCCGGGTCCTCTCCTAGGACATCCTGGTAACACGGATGACTGGTGCGACATGGCCTCTAAGAGTTTATTCATGTAGCCATGTATCTGGGTTGAGATGACAATGCATCTAGTGCGACTATCCTGGCCATTTGGCTCCTGGGATGGTTCATTCTCTCCTAGGAACTGGGCTAAGAAGCTCTATTGTATTTTAAAGTTGTGTGTGTGTGTGTGTGTGTGTGTGTGTGTGTACACTCATGTGTTCTTAACTGATGAACCATCTCTATTCATGCCTTTTCACCTGGCAAAGAAACAAAGGGTATAAACACTTACTTTTTAACAAGGTCTACATGCCTATCGTCCCAGCACTTCAGAAGTGGTAACAAGAGGGTCAGGAGGCAAGGTCATGCTCAGACACACACTAACTTCATGTCCATCATGACCTATATGGGACCCTGTCAAAGAAAAATAATAAATAAATATATTAATGAATAAGCATTCTCTCATTAGTAAGCTCCTCATTGATCTTTTATCCCAAGGAAAGAGAACAGTGACCAAGAAGAGGGTTCACGCTACTTCTGCTCTCTGTGTCCCCTACTGGGTAAGAAGGCATATCTGAGACTGTCAACAGGCTTGGGGGCACTAAGGATGAACAAAGCTTGGAATCATGCCTGGTGTGCAGCTGGTACTCAGCGCAGAGCTCAGCCATCATCACATTAGCACGGAGTAAGGGAGGGGGAGCAGGAGAGTGCCTGGTATGGGAGGCAGCTTCCAGAGCTGCTGAGGCCTCAGACTGGTAGCTAGCTGCCTGTGCCTCTTAGACATACAGAGGCCACTGCAGCCTGGACTTGGTTCTGTTTTGGTTTGTTTGTTTGTTTGTTTTTATCTTTTGGGCTACCATCCTTACCTTTCCATGCACATAGATCTTTCATGTGAACAGAACAAAATATTTTCCAAGAGTTTTCGGACGTGAACGTAGCCCTGAGAATGAATGCAGCCAGAATCCAGCAGTTCGGGAATCAGTGAGACCCGGGGAAGGGAAGATGGTCATGTAATGCCCAGGTTTGAAGTTCAAACTTTAACTGTAAATCCTTTGAATGAGAACACAAGAGAGGGGAGAATTCTGCTTAGGATCATCAATCCACCAGAGCCACTTTATTGGTTTATCATTACGGCATCTGAGCAAACCCTGCTCGCCCCCACCCTGTGAGCCGCACCACGGCACACTGCTCACATGCTTCCGAAGAAGGAGGAGGAGGAGGAGGAGGAAGAGGAGGAAGAGGAGGAGGAGCAGGAGGAGGAGGAGGAGGAGGAGGAAAACAAGGGTTGGTTTATGCTAAAATGCCAAAGCCACTTGAAAGCAGGTGCATATCATAGGAAGGATTCCTGCAGCTCAGGGATGTCACCACACTCATTTCTCAAGGAGTCCTGTCTCCTAATGACATCAGTCGAAGGACTGGGTCACCTCAACAGTAACTTTCTTGGAGGCCTCGAAGTTCCTGCATCGGTTTCGTCCACCTTTGGGTGGACATGTTCTGAGCCCAGATAAGCTGACAGGGCTCATGCCGGTCACATGGCTGTCACTAACTGCATCCGAGAAGTTTACATCCTTACCAGAGTCGGAGGTCTTTCAGGCCACTTGTCATCCACAAGAGCAAAACCACCTTACCTCCAAAGCTGACTCCTTTCCTGGCATCTCTTCCTATTCAGCAACTAACAATTGTCTGAAAGCAAGTCGGTCACAAAGAGGAATTTAGGATGTCTTTAGCAACTAGGGGGAAACCTTATGGAATCTCTATTCCTATGGAAAATAGAAATGCAAACTGTCCGAAGACAGCCAACTTTGTCAGCGCCCCGTCATGATAGCAATGATTAGGATGTTAATATCAGTGCTTCTTGTATATCCATGGTGTCAGCTAATGTTAACTGTCTACCTGACCAAGTCTAGATTCACGTGGAGACGGGCCTCTGAATAATCAGAATTACCCTGGTAACCCATTAGTTGAGCTGGTGTCATTCCCTGGATGGGATCCTGGATCCTGTTGATAGAGAAACGGAGAGAGGCAGCCGAGTGCGCACTCGCACTCATTCTCTCTCTAGTCCGGAGTGTGGATGCAATGCGGCCAGCTGCTTGGTCTCCCACTGCCTCGACTTCCCCACCACAATGGATCCCCAAGGCCCCTTCTCCTTATTCTAGCCCTTGGGATAACAACCCGGTGGGTCTTGACAGCACCTTCCTCGGTTGCCACATCGCATCCCACCTTGTTTTGTGTCCTGGGCTCTGTTATGGGAACCGGAAGCAGCCTGCTCAGCCATTCCCGGGGTTTGGCACTCTCTGAGGTTACCCTTGGCAAATGTGGTATAAGGGTCAGAAGATGCACATAGCTCTTGACAAACCTAAGGCGCGTTCCCCGCACATTCTAGGCTGTTCCTCAGAGGTAGACACTGTAGTTTCCCACCACAGTAATGAACTTCGTGACACGCCCCTGATTTGTCTCCCTCCCTCCCATGTCTCTCTCTCACTCACCATACTTTCACCCCAGGAATCAGTTCCCCGAAGAGTGCCTTCCTCTAAGCCTTTGTTCTCTACTCATTCACAAACACCAGGGGGAGGTCAAGCCACCAGGCAACACCAGGCCACCAAGCTGCCTGGTGTGTGTGTCAACTTGACAGGGGCTGGAGTTATCACAGAGAAAGGAGCTTCAGTTGGGGAAGTGCCTCCATGAGATCCAGCTGTGGGGCATTTTCTCAATTAGTGATCAAGGGGGGAGGGCCCCTTGTGGGTGGTGCCATCCCTGGGCTGTAGTCTTGGGTTCTATAAGAGAGCAGGCTGAGCAAGCCAGTAAGGAACATCCCTCCATGGCCTCTGCATCAGCTCCTGCTTCCTGACCTGCTTGAGTTCCAGTCCTGACTTCCTTTGGTGATGAACAGCAATGTGGAAGTGTAAGCTGAATAAACCCTTTCCTCCCCAACTTGCTTCTTGGTCGTGATGTTTGTGCAGGAATAGAAACCCTGACTAAGACAGCAACTAAGCCAGCAACAGTTTAAGCAAACGAGGATTTTAACCAGGTTCCGTTTTGAGTATGATGAGGAATGAAACGCCAATGAAAAATTTATCCATAACCATTTCCATAAATGTTTAACTATCTCTTCATAATTTTTGTTCTTTTTGGATTTATGCAAGAAATTGGACCAATGATGTTCCCCCAGGCTTTTATCTAGATAAGCTACTTTTCAAGAAGTAATAAATTAAAAAAATTTTTTTCTTTAAAAAACAATGAGACTTTGCTGAGACAGAGTATCCAGCCACAGTAAAACGCGCACTGGCTGTTGCTTGGAACTTCCTGAGCTAGCTTCTGCTTCACTGCTCATCACATGTGAGCTTGTTTAATCACTAGGCTGTCCCATTAGACTGAAGGGATGATGAGAACTGCACTCACCTTACCCATAACTATTACCTATAGCACCTATCTCTGAATGTGACACACAGTAGGTCTTCAATGACCGCTTTATAAATTTAACTGAGTGTGACCAAACTTAACTGTACAAAAGACAAACCATTGGACAGCATCTATCCCAATCGCAAGATTCTGAGGCACCCCCATAATGCCTCAGTCACCCATGTTCAAGTAGGTTGTGGAAATCTCTGGCTGAGTAGGTCCACACCCTCCCTATACACAGTGGGGACCCAGCAAATGCGTAAGCTGCCTAGAAAGGCCCATGAATAAAGGTGTCTGGTTTTCCTTACACACTGATGAGAACTCAGTTACGAACTCAGAATGTCATGGTTTGGAGATGGTTCCATTGTGTCCGCCAGAGGCTTACACGCTGCCTCTCAGTCCCCAGTGTGGGCTGAAGAGACGGTAGAGTCTTTAAGAGGTAAGGTCAAGGAGGGGACTTGGGGTGGGTTTGAATCACTTGGAAGACATTAATTCTGGTCTCTTGGAGTGAGTGAGTTCCTTCACAGAGAGGTTATCATAAACTAAAGGAAGGAAGGCCATGCACACTCACCTGCTAGCTTCTGTGTGTAGACTCCATTTCCTTTTCTCTACCCTGCTGGGACATAGCCATGGGGGCTGTGGTTGGAGGCTGTTCTGTGCCGTTGAACCCCACCACCACCAGCATCAGAAGGCAAATCAAGCTCTGCCTTCGCAGTTCTTAGCTTTGGGTGCTTTTTAAGTAACCACAACAAACACTGATTCATGGAGTCACTCCTGGGCGCCTCAGCACAAGGCCATGGGAAATCCAGTTCCTGAAGCTAAAAGGTGCTAAATCCTACCCACCGTTGGTGAAAGAGAACTGCTGCATGTCCTTGTGGGATTCCTAACATGGGGGGGGAGCTGCCTCTGACTCTTCTGCCTACTCTTGGGACCCTTTTCCTCCCACTGGGTTATCTCATCCAACCTTGATATGGGGGGTGTGCCTAGTCTTATTGTAAATTGCTAAGCCACATTTAGTTGATATCCCTGGGAGGCCTGCCCTTTTTTTTTTTCTTTTTAAGGGAAACAGAGACAGAGGATCAGGGAGGGGAGCACACAGGGGAGGGGAGGGAAGGAGAGATCAGGAGGGGTTGAAAGTAGTGAAGTGAGGGGAATCTGCAGTATATGAGAGGGGAAAAAAGAAAGTGTATATATGTATGTATGAATTGTGTGTTTGTGTGTGTGTGTGTGTGTTTAATTGCTAGACTGAAGAGAAGGCAAGAACTGGGTTCACCTTGCTTATAAATAAATAAGTAAATATTTATTTATATTTATGTGTATACACACATATGGGGAGAGCTCTGTATATACATATACATATACACATATACATATAATACACCCATATACATACCCATATACATATAATATACATACACATACACACACATACACATACATATTCTTCTAAGGATGTTTTCTGTGTCTTTCTTCTCTTCCCACACAAAGCAATGCCCTTAGCCTTTAAAACTGATGCATCCCGCATTCGCCAGCCACCTCAGACTCCCCCACTCTTTCCACACCCACCGTTATTGTTATCTCTGTTTTTTTTCCTTTGACTATGAAAATCACTTCTGAGAACCATCCATCTATAGTATAGCATCACTGACAAAGAGGTGGGTCAAGAGGCTGGAGGCCTGCCGCCTGGGCTGAAGACCTGAGGGAGGAGCAAGAAGCAATGCTTCCATAGACTCCTCTGACCTCCACGGGGGTGCGCCTGTAAAAAGTAATAAAAATGTTAAGAGAATTATGTAATTACTCTTAGAGTTGATCCTAATGGAGGAAATAACACTGATTTCTGTGTCCAAACTTCTTACAATATCTTAAATGAGTATTTGTGTATATGTGATGTGTACCTGAGTTTCTCTAGAAACACACATAGGTTTCTGTAGGTATATGTATATGAATATACATATAATGTATAGGTGTGTATATGTGTGTGTAACACATGCACATAGTGTGTAGGTGTATAACACATGCACATAGTGTATAAGTATGTAGGTGTGTACATGTATGTGTAACACTGCACAGTGTAGGTGTGTGTAACACAGTGTATAGGTATGTAGGTGTGTGTGTAACACATGCACATAGTTTGTAGATATAGGTGTGTGTGTGAGAGAGAGAGATTGCATATGATGTGAAGGTTTCTGTGGGTGTGCATGCAGTGCCCTCCTTACCACTCCCACCTTATCGCCTTGAGACGGGGACTTTCACCGACTTGGAGGCTATGGGCTGCCTAACCTGGCCGACAAGTTCTCAGTATCTTCAGGTCTCTGTTTACAAAGCTAGGATTATGGGTACGCATGGCCATCTCTGGCTTTTTGTGTGGGAGCTGGGAATTCAAACTCAGGTCCTCACACGTGCCCAGCATGCTCTTACAGTGAGCTGACTCCCCATCTCCCCACACTACTCTTCATGATATACTTTCCAGGATTTACACTTCCACCCAAAGCATGCAGTCAGTGCCCTCTGACCACTTTCCTGAAATGCCTAGTATTTTCTTTTTTGCCAATGTGATTTGATGTTTCCTATATTTTAATCTGCATCTCTCACACCTTTAAGAATATGGGTGAGACGGGTAGTGGTGGCACATGCCTTTAATCCCAGCACTTGAGAGGCAGAGTCAGACAGATTTCTGAGTTTGAGGCTAGCCTGGTCTACAGAGTGAGTTCCAGGATAACCAGGGCTACACAGAGAAACCCTGTCTCAAAAGACCCCAACCCCCCCCCCAAAAAAAACAGAGGTGAACATGTGACAACTATATTTTCACCAACATTTCCTTCCCGACACTCCCGTCTGCTGGGAAACCCTGAGAACTTGTGTATCAGGGGCCACACCTGATGCTTCCCTCCACAGAGGTGTGTGAGCTATGACGTAGCCTTCCTGGTGTCTACAGAGTCAATGAAGGCCCTAAAACACTGTCTGTCCTACTGGGAAGCTGACAAATTATCCTGCCAGGATTTTGCAGATGTGAACTGACAGATGTCCCAAGGCCACAGCCAGGGAAACAGAGCATTCATGACTCTTAGGGTGGCCCTTACCTCACAGGTCACGCAACAGAGGCTCCCAACTCACAGGACGTCACTCTGAGCCCACCAAAACTGCACACCATTGCCCCTGTTCCTCTGCCCACGATATCCAGCCAGTGTTGCAAGCCTTGCTTGCTCTCCTAGACCAATGGAGAAGCCCATCCCCCTCCTCCAAGTTTTTATTTCTGCAAAAAGCCACATAATTCAACAGAGACTTTTGAAATAAAGTATTTTCTTTATTATATTGAAATTATTTCAAGTTCAGCACTGTGACTTTCGGGTTTCTGACAAAACATGACATCATCCACTCTCGGTTGTCACGTCTGCCATTTAGTAACAGCTGGGTGGCCTCAGGCAAGCTTGTAATTTCTCTTAGATTCAACAGCTTCATGTGTAGAATGCTAAAACCGGTGTTTGCATGGAAGTGTCACCAGACTCAGATGAGCACTGGTGACGCACAGGACACCTGCTGAAGACCTCGGTGTGCACGGCCCTTCCTACTCGAAAGGCTTTCTATTGGTACAGGATGCTTCCTTCCCTGAGTTGACTCTTGCCTTGATGTTCTGCTCCCAGAGATATTTCACATTTGGAAAATAATAATTCATATTTATTTAGCTACATTTTAGGTCCTTTACTTATTTGTATGGGTGTGTGTATGTGGCGTGGTATATGTACATGGTGTGGTGTG
Source organism: Apodemus sylvaticus (assembly GCF_947179515.1). NCBI lineage: Eukaryota > Metazoa > Chordata > Mammalia > Rodentia > Muridae > Apodemus > Apodemus sylvaticus. The sequence goes on from NC_067482.1 coordinate 3,827,260, forward strand.
CACTTGTGAGTGTATAAGTATACACGCTCATGCACAAACTTAAGGCACTCCAAACTTGCAGCTCTCTTCACATTGAGGAGCATAGGACTTCGAATGATGGCTCCATGTATTTGTTTCCTAGTTGTTGGAACTGTTTAGGAAGGATTAGCAGATGGGGCCTTGTGGGAGAAGGTGTGTCACTAAGGGTTGGCTTTGATGTTTCAAAAGGTGTGACCATTCTCTCTCTCTCTCTCTCTCTCTCTCTCTCTCTCTCTCTCTCCCTCACCCCTCTTTTGTGCTTGGGGATCAAGATGTAAGCTCTAAACAGCTATTCCTGCACCATACCTGCCTGATCTGCCTGCTGCCATGTTCCCCACTACGATGGTCATGAGCCTTATCCCTGTGCAACTGTGAGCCCCAAATTAAATGTGTGTATGTATATGTGTGTTTACATATGTGTATGCATGTGTGTATATATATATACATATTATATATAAATGTATGTGTGTTTTATGTGTCTATGTCTGTATATATCATGCATGTATATGTATATATTTATGTATGTATATATGTATATACACACATATACATATATCATGGTGTTTTATCACAGCAATGGAAAAGTAACCAAGACATGGAGTATAGAAGTCATGTCAAATTTTTCATGATTTTTATTATCAGAGAAGGTTGTCTCTAAAACACACACACACACACACACACACACACACACACACACACACACACAGTGCACAAACTCCTGGGATGAATTTAGAATAGAGAAAGACCTTGAGAAAACACTACCTTAAAAAACCAGTGATGATTTTAGAACACTTCTCCCCTCTCCCACTCCCCTTTATCTAAAAGTGATTAAAACCCTTAACAGCAATTCCGGGGAAATTTGTCCGTCATAGAAATCCATCCCAGGCCAGAGATGTCAACCGGGCGTTTCCCTGCCAGCTTACTTCAGATTTCTCATCTTCACAGCCCTGCTACTGCGCAGTGAAAGGAACAAGAGCACTCGGGACATCAGGACTTCCAGGGCTTCAAATTCAGTCGGCAGGTTTTATCTTATCTGATCTGAGCGATGCTTCAACCGTGTTAACATGGAAATACAGCATCAATGGTGCGGCTTAGATCCAAAGCGTGCGCTTAGCACTGAACAGCGTGTTTAACTTCTGTCTTTTTCATAATCTGAACACTGATCTGAAGTTATACAATAGAAAGATCAATGTTTAAACTCTGAAAGACTATTAGGTTCAGAAATCTCCCTGACATCCTTCATGTGTCTTCAGGTCACTAATTTAATATGTGATTAAAGCAGGCTGTGCCACACCTGGGGATAAGCCGCTGTCTTTGGATTAGGAACCCACACTCAGCTTCCTGTCCACCTCTCAGTCAAGTAGAAACCTCGACGCCAGCTCACTGCTGCCTGAGTCTGTCCCTCAGTTGCCTTCGCATTCATTTCTCAATTAGAAGCAGCAAACGACTGGCCTGCTCACATCATCATCGACACTATGTGCTTTCTTTGTTCAAAAAAAAATATCTTCTTGTTTTTCAGATCACTTTGCAGAAAACTCTCAGGTAAAGGCTGGGTATGGGGTGTGGCTCAGTCTGTAAAGTGCTTGCTTTGAAAGCTCTCCATTCTAAGAACCCACAGAAGAAAAGCAAAAAAGTTTGAGACAGGAGCATTCCTGGGGTCTCCTAAGAGACCTTGTCTCAAACAAACAAACAAATAAATATAAATAAAGGTAGGTTGTGCCTGAAGAATGACACCTACGATTGCCATTTGACCTTACACATACCTTCATGCACACACACACACACATACACACACACACACACACACACACACATACACAGACACATACACACACCTCCAAATACTCACTTTGGAACAGAAGTCCCAGAGATTGCCTCCCACAGTCCAAATCCATTCTGTTGCCCTGTGAGTGCATGGGGGAACACAGCCTGTTTTACAGCTACATGGTCAGCTGCACCTGCACCTGAGCATCAAAGACACTGTTCTCCTTCACTCCAGACAGATTCGTTTAACTTCTAGCCATTCCCTAGAAATGGCTGCTTCTACCCAATTCACTTACGCAGATGTAACTACAACCACAAAACCACTGTTGACTGCCGTCCCCCAGAGACCTGTTCATTACCTGTCATTAAATGTTTTAAAACTTTGCATAATTGATCTGGCCAATAAGTCATCATTGATTTATGGGTTTCTGTGCTGAAGAGCCTACTCTTTAAAAATTCATAACCCCGGTGTGTGTCTTTACAATCCATTAGCTGTTTACGCACCCACCGTCTCGGCATTGACTGACCTTGGACTGAGATTCTCGTGAACCTCTTTTATTTTTATATATATAGGAAAGCAATACTTCAGCATTATCCCTTGACAGCTACACTTTGATTTTTTTCCCCTCCTTCAAAATGGAAACTTTACTTGAAATGATGAATAGATGAAGCCTATTGCTGAACAGCTCTTCACTCTTATTTAAGCGTTTGGGCTGTGTTGTGTGAATCTGCTTCCCCCGTCACCAGATTCAAGTGTGTAAATGTTCTAAAAGGCTTTGAAAGTTTCATGATGATTCCAGGGGAAGCAGGGTAATAGCTGAAGACTGGAGCTATTAGTTTTAATATTTATATTGAGTGTTCTGAAACATTCATGTGACAGGGTGTAGGATCAGTGCGGTGGGATATATTCACTTCACAACCAGCACTACACAGTGGCAAAGGAGGAAAAAACCTCCCTGTGGTTTGTGTTTATTTTCTAGAACTCAGAGGCCAGGGTTCAGATGCTCTGGGGACTGTTCTTTATTTCTTTTTCTGAAATTTAAAGTTCTGACCAACAAATACATGCACTTCCCTGGAGCTTGTGATGTCCTGGAAAGCAGGGGTGGAGGATCTGTTAGGTCTGCATCCAAACAGCCCTCTGAGCTTCCCGCGCTGAAGGTCATCTTCCAGTTCAGTGATGCCTGGCCCTGCCCTCACTCTAAGCTGTGGTTTAGGAAATTTTAAAGAACGGCCATTGTAAACCCGAATGCAGAAAGCTTTCCGGTGAGACATCCTCGTAGTGTCTCCATATGAGAAAAGAGTTGAGCTCTGGCTTAACCTCTGACTGTCCCGAGCCCTGGAGTCTGCAGCCTCATGCACACTCCTTCATGTCTTCAAGGTCTAATTACTGACTTCAAACATAAGGACAATAAGTGCACCAACAGTCGTGGCTCTCCAATGCACTACTCCCATGCAGCAAATGCACTCGCAGCTCTCTGATGCACTACTCCCATGCAGTAGACATCCCCTGCTGTCATCACCTCAGCCAAATAAGCAATGCTATGTTTTCACCTGCAGTGGTTTCCAACTCAGCATCACCACCAAATGAGGACATTTTCCCACTGGCTGCAAACCACTCAAGAGTCGGGTTGTTTTTGAATTGCAGCAGACCTGTGAGACCTGCCTGGGATTAAAAGTCCTTTCCAGAGGACCTGGTTTTGTTTCTCAGCATCCATGCTGAGCAGTCCAACTTGTAACCCTAGCTCCAAGGTACCTGATGCCCTCACCTGGCCTCTGCAGTTACCCACATACATGCTGCATACATTTACATACACACATGTACAAATGCATACTACACATGTGCACACACACACACACACACACACCTAGATTCAAAGTCTCAGATTTGGAGTTTACCGTGAAGGCAACACAGCTGGCATTGAAACTCTCCAAAAGCATGATTTCCTCCTATTGAGTTAGGGGCGTTCACCTCTCATGGCTACTGTGACAAGCAGGGAAGACCATGGCAATGCCTTCTATGGTCAATAGCAAACTACTAAAGATGTGGTATGTTCAGACAACCTTGGGTTTGAAGTCAGATGAACCTGAAATCCCAGGTCTTGCTAGCTATGGCAACAAATATGCACATTATGGAATGTGTGAGGAAGGGACTAAGTATTACAAAGGCCATGGCAGATGTAGACAGTTATTCTATACCCTGTTTATGTTTGCCCCTTAGCTTTTACCAAGGTATATCATTGGTAACATATTGGGCTTTGTCCCCCAAACCAGAGCCTTTCCGGTGCTGTTTTCCTAGACACTAAACCTCTGCCATTTTGGTGAAATGGGCAGAGCAGAGAGCAAGCTGGATCGCTGAGAAATAGGGCATATTCCTGGCTAGGCTAGGCTAGGCAGAGAGCCTGGCATTCAAATGCCCCAGATTGTAACACCCACTAATTCGCCATCTTGATTCCTTCAGTGTGTACCTCAAACCTAGACTCCAACACTTATTTATGTCTGGAATTTTGCCAAGTGAACTCATATACTTCTTACCAGAACTGTTGTCTTCAAGTCTGTGGACTTTAACTCTGACCACTGAATTATTCGCCACACTCCATCTTTCTCTTGCTCTTCTTGTCTTTGTTCCCTCGTCTGTCCTGTCTTTTTCTGTTTCTTTGTCTCTGTGGTTTTATGTAACTTTGGTTTTTCTTAATTGGTTATCTTAATGAACACTCAAGTAGGATCAGAGAGAAATACACACACACACACACACACACACACAGTCTGTCTTCTGTGTTCAAAGGGAGATTCCAAAGGCTTGAGGCAGGAATGGT